>NW_016107387.1:5008493-5063902 GCF_001604975.1 Cebus imitator | reverse complement strand
AAAAAAAAAAAAAAAAAAGTATTAGAGATTAGAGCGAGACTGGAAAATAAAAAGTAATTCTCTGTGTTGAAAAGGGTTGGGGGAACAGGCACTCGCCTACTCTGGTGGTGGGAGTGTAACCTGGTGCCACTTTTATGAAGGGTAATTTAGCACTGTGTATCAAAAGGTATCTGTGACCCTATCAGTTCAATTCTAGGAATTTAGCCAAAGGAAATAGCGATGTGTGCCAAAATTTAGCTACAGAGATGAATATGGCAGCATTGCTTATGATAACAAAAGAGAGACACAGCCTCTATGCCTTTGAGTAGAGTTTGAGTTACTCAGCAATGGGATAGCCATATAAGGATGTAGGGAGAATATCTAAATAGAAAAGATAAAACGTAGTGGCAGGTGAACAAAAACAAGTAACACAACAGATGACACCTGAAGAATCAGCCTTATTGGTGAAAAGACTGCTCTCCAGGTGCTTTTCAACTAGTTTCATTCGGTTCATATATTTCAGTGGTTCTCAATCAGGGGCTAATGTATGCCTAGAGATATTTTGGGTTGGGGAGGATGCCGCTGGCGTCTAGCGGGTAGAGGCCAGGGATGCTGTCAAATATCTTGTGTCACGCAGGACAGCCCGCGCAACAGAGAAGTACATGGCCCCAAATGGTGATGGTGCCAAGGCTGAGAACTCCTGTTATACAGAATAAAACCCATGCGTTTGCCAAGCACAGTGGTTCACACCTGTAATTCCAGCACTTTGGAAGGCAGAGGCGGGTAGATCACCTCAAGTCATGAGTTAGAGACCAGCCTGGCCAACATGGCAAAACCCCGTCTCTGCTAAAAAAAAAATACAAAAATTAGCTGGGTGTGGTGGTGGGTGCCTGTAATCCCAGCTACTCAGGAGGCTGGGGCAGGAGAATCACTTGAACCTGGGAGGCAGAGGTTGGAGTGAGCCGAGATCGTGCCAGTGCATACCAACCTGATTGCAGAGTAAGAGTCCATCTAAAAAAAAGGATTGAGCTTTTGTATGCCTGGTCCTTTTTCCATGGTAAAACTTAGTGCAACCTAAAATGAAATGTACCCCAAATTCCAAGTTGTACTATACATTAGGTATTCTGAATTAATGTGATTCAACTCATTATTAAGCTTCTTATTTTGGAAAATCTTGAGAAGTAGGGAAAATACATGGGGACAGTTGCATTTTCATCACCTAGACTTAACAATTCACATTTTGCAGTATTTGTTTCAATTACCTTTTTTGCTAAAATATTTTTAAAGAAGCTTAGATGTTATGACATTTCAGCCCTAAATATTTCGGAATATACTTCCAAAAACTGAGAACATCTTAATGCCGTTATTATACCTAACACAATTAACAATGCGTTTCTTAATATCATTTGATACATAGTTTATATTCAGCATTTTTTGGTTCTCCCCCAAATGTCTCCTCGAAGCTGTTTTGCTCACTTGTTTAATTATTGAAACATTATATAGGCTGGGTGCAGTGGCTCACACCTGTAATCCCAGCACTTTGGGAGGCCAAGGTGAGCAGATCACTGGTCGTCAGAAATTCGAGACCAGCCTGGCCAACATAGTGAAACCCCCATCGCTACTAAAAATACAAAAATTATCTGGGCATGGTGGCAGGCACCTGTAATCCTAGCCACTTGGAAGGCTGAGGCAGAAGAATGGCTTGAACCCGGGGAGGTGGAGGTTGCAGTGAGCTGAGATCATGCCGCTGCACTCCAGCCTGGGCAATAGAGCAAGACTCTGTCTCAAAAAAAAAAAAAAACACACACACACACACACACAAAAAAAACAAGAAAACATTATTCAGTGTTGTGGTATAGGAAGCACTTTATTTAGAAATGCATCTGGGCCCCAGTCCTGGGCAGCTTGCAAGGATGTGAAGCGTCATGTAAGGTGGAAAGTGTTCCCCGTGTATCAAGGTTAACTCCACCTACCCTTAAAGAAGAGTCACTGCCACGTCAGCTCGGTGGCTTTGTGGGGTGTCAGCAGTGGAGTGAGAGGGCGTGGAAACTGGAAGACATTCAGCAGTTATTGAAGGTGTTTAAACCGTGGGATTCTCAATCTCAGCACTGTTGACATGGGGGCTGGAGATCTCTTTGAGGTGGCGGCTATCCTTTGCACCTTCGGATGTGAAGCGGCATCCCCGGCCTCTCTACCCACTGGATGCCAGCACTTGCCTTCTGGCCAGTCGTGATAATTAAGGGTCCCCTGGGGACAGAAGAGCCTCTGGTTAAGAACCACTGCATCAAAACCAGATTTTCTGACATCGGCCCAGGTTGCCAGAACTCTGGTCCAGGAAAGAAATCCAGAGCCCATGCTGAGGAGCCATGGGACTCTTCTAGTACGGGGATCTGTTCACTGCCCTCCCGCCGTGAGATCAGACATCCGTATGTATTAGGTCAAACCATGCGGAACTGCTGCTGTATATAAGCATTTGTGACCCACAAAAGTGGCAATTTCCTAGGGTTCAGCTTAACATTTACTTCCCCTTGGCCAGGAGAACCTGCTTCTGAGTGGCCTGCGCAAGTCAGTTTCCTCTCTTCTTTCTTGCTCCCTGTCAGTCTGTCTGTCTCTCTCTCTCTCTCTGTCTCCCTCTCTTCTATAACCACACCCCCACCCCACTTTCCTCATTCCCTCACTTTCCCTGGCCTCCTCCCCCTGTCCCTTTCCTCTCTTTCTCCTTTTTTTCTACCTACACAAAAGGCCAGGGCAGAGGTTAGGCTGGGGGTGAGCAGGGCCAGGCGAGCTCTCCCGCCCCCCCACCCCTCCACCCTCCCATCCCTCCACCCTGGGCCTCCGTCACCCCAAGGAGCACAAAGAAGCCATTTGCATGGTGGGTTTCAGGTCCCCCATTGTTCCCCTGTCTCTGGGTCTTTGCAGGTGGAGCTGCCTTCAGCCTGGAGGAGGATAAAGGGATGAGCTGGAAGGCCAGAGAAGCAAGTGGGGGTGGAATATTTAGCCCTTCTTGGGAGCTCTTCCCCCTGGGGGACAAGGGGCATGGCTGATGGGAACGGGACAAGTGACAGATGTCAGGGAGAGAGAGGATGGGAGTTATTGGGACCCACCTCCATGTCATACAGCTGTCACAGCGGCCTTGCTGGCAGAGGCTGGCCGGGGTGGGGTGGTGCAGGCTGCAGAGCCGGGCTGAGGCAGGGCTGAATGCAGAGATACCCCCCAACCCCCGCCAGGTGGCCCAGGCTCAGAGCTTGGCCCGAAACCCCTTGCAGCTTCCTGTAGAGGTCCTGGGCTGTGGTGGGAGGGAACGTGCAGCAGCTGGCCCACACCTGCCCTGAGGTCCTCAGTGCACAGTCCCTCCTGTTCCTATTGCACTAGGTTTGCCTTGTAGAACCTCTGCAGCCACTGAACTGGGGTGAGTAAAGCCCCCTTTCAGCCCCAGCGGCAGGGGGTTGGGCAGGACCCACAGTGGTCCCTCTAATGACATAAATACCCTGCCAGATCTAAAACTACTCCAGACTTAAAGAAACCATAACAACCATCACTGCAGTCCTTTACTGGAGATCACAGGTTTTGAATATTTCACTCCACTCCAGTGCAAGCATTCTTCAGGCCAAACTAGCCATTTGGTAGTTCTGGACCCAGGCTTCTCAGTGAAAGGAAGGAGTTGGGCTCAAGGATAAAATTGGCCCCTTCGCAGCTCAAAATCGCTAGGGCCTGGGAAGGACTGGTTTGGAGGCCACTGTGGCCCCCATACCCCATTCGCTGTGCTCCCCTGTTTTGCTGCCCACAGCTGGGCAGGGCCTGGTGTACAGAGCCAGCCTGCTGTTCTCAGGCACAGTACCTGGGCAGTGGGGGGTGACTGGGGGTCTTTTCAGGGCTATGTTAAAGAAATTGTGGGGAATTTGGATCAAGGAGGGTACTCAACCCTAGGGAAGGAAGGAAGAGAGGAGAATGGATTGGTGGGGACATTGTTTACCCAGTTACCAGGCAGCCTTGCTTTTGTGGACACAGACCTTTGGAGTTGGAAGGACCCAGCACAGTGATGTTGCAGCCGGGAGGCTTCCAGCTGACACCTCCTGTGGTGGCGTGATGACGCTGAGAGTGTCGCCAACTCCACGTCCTGCTGAGCAGGACTTTCCTCTCAGCAGCTCTCTTCCTCTGCTCCTAAAGCTGTTTGTGTGGCCACATGGTACAAGTCTCCTGCCTCTGCCCTGGGGCATGCTTCATGGGCCTTGTCTTTGCCATTCAGGGCAGGGCTTCAGCGTCAGTAGGAGCGGTGGATTGGTGTCTAGGAGGGAGGCAGCCAGTGGAGGATTGCCCCTTCCCATTCCCTTCTCCAGAGAGGTCGGTGTCTTTCTACAGAAGATTGTGACCAGTGTCATTTGCACAGTTCTGTGGTGTCTCCGCTCAAGAGTACAATGTATTGTAGGACTAAGGAAAGGAGAAGGCCTCTGCAGAGATCAGGAATGAAGCAGGGGTCTGAAACGAATTTATTTTGCACAGTGTGAAGCTTGGTGGTATGTGGAGCCGGCTCACACCCGTTCACACCTGCTCGGCTCACAAAGGCCGACGGTGCATCTCTTTCCAATTCTGCATTCAGGATGTCCTGCTGGGAGTTTGAAATTGGCCATGGTGGGAATATTTACACTTCGGAAGTTGACAAATGGTAAAATCAAGGCTTTTTTTTTTTTTTCCCCCAGAGAGCCAGTTGTTAGACATTCCTCAGCATAGCATTGTCCAAAAGGCATCCAGAGAGTGAAATTCAGGATCTCAATACCAGAAGGAACCTAGAGATCCGTCATCCCATCGGGCCTCCACCTCTGACAGACAGGGAGACTGAGGCCCAGCGAAGGACAGTGGTTTGTCTTAGGTCATGCAGTGAGTTGATGGGCAGAATCGGGGTTTCCACTTTACCGCAGTCCCTCAAGCTAACCGTCCTTTCAAGCGGGGCGATATGGAGTGACGCAGAGGCTTAGAAAAGCTTCCTCCTCCTGAAGAGGAATTAGAAATTCGTGGCATAGGCCGGGCGAAGTGGTTCACGCCTGTAATCCTAGCACTTTGGGAGGCTGAGGTGGGCGGATCACCTGAGGTCAGGAGTTCGAGACTAGCCTGGCCCACATGGCAAAACCCCGTCTCTACTGAAAATGTAAAAAATTAACCGGATGTGGTGGCGGGCACCTGTAATCCCAGCTACCTTGGGAGGCTGAGTCAGGAGAATCGCTTAAACCCAGGAGGTGGAGGTTGCAGTGAGCTGAGATGACACACAGCACTCCAGTCTGGGAGACAGAGCAAGACTGTGTCAGAAAGAAAGAAAGTGAGAAAGAGGGAGAGAGAGAAAGAAAGAAAGCAGAAAGAAAGAGAGACAAAGAACTCAGGGGCCCAAGACAGGGATTCTTGTGTGGCTAATTTATTGAGGGGGTGCTTTCAGGAGAAACCAGTAAGGGAAGCAGGAGGGTGCAGGGGAAGAAACTGGGAGAACACAAGTCCACAGTGGAAGTCTAGCCTCAGCCTGATCCCGCGAGAGCTCAGGAGAGAGAATCATACCCAAGAAGCTGTTGTACTTAAAGGCAAAAGGGGCCACGCACCGTGGCTCTCACCTATAATCCCAGCACTTTGGGAGGCCGAGGTGGGCAGATTACCTGAGGTCAGGAATTTGAGACCAGCCTGGCCATGAAACCCTGTCTCTGCCAAAAATATAAAAATTAGCTGGGTGTGGTGGTGGGCACCTGTAATCCTAGCTACTTGGGAGGCTGAGGCAGGAGAATTGCTAGAACCCAGGAGGTGGAGGTTGCAGTGAGCTGAGATTGTGCCGCTGCACTCCAGCCTGGGCGACAAGAACAAAACTCCATCTCAAAAAAAAAGGCAAAAGAGCTGGAGACTGATACCTGTCCAAGTCAGTCAGCTGTTGGCTATGGAATGTGCCCCGGGGAAAGGCATGTGTAACCTTCCAGATATCTCCAGGCAAAGCAGTGTAGCAGTATCCATCCATCAAGGGCAAACCTTCAGAAAAGTGTGTAGTTGTGAGCTGTGTGCAGCTGGGGACTGGTGCGCCGGCGCAGTCAAGGGGCTGGGGCACCAAACACCTATGCTATACTTGGTAAGTGATTTGGTGGGAAGGGAAGTTTTATTGTGATCTGGGGACCATCTGTGGATTTCTGTTTTGTCCGCTCTCCAAGAGCCCTATACTGTAGAAAAACCTGGTGGTTATTCTCTGAGGTCCCGTGTTCTCTCTCCTGTGTCCAGCCTGTCTCAGTCACGACAGTCTTATGGATATCTCTCACATCTCTTCTCTAGAAGACCCAAGACCTAGGGGAACTGGAACGAGAGGATCGCAGCCCAGGAGTTCAGGCGTGACTGTGGATCCTACAGATCTCCAAGTATTACATCTGACCTTTTGCTGGGAAAGTCACATGTAGACCTCCCAGAGTGTCTTTCAAAATGATTCTGACAGACGAAGGACTAACTAGCTTTCACCTCCGAGGGAGGCTATATATGTGGGAGGTAACATTGAGCTCTATTCCTGGTACCCACAAATACCAGCTCCTGTTAGAAGCTGGGAGACAGTGACCTGGGCCCCTTGGGACAAGATTCCAGGCATACTGCTGCTGCACCCACTGTTGCCCTAATTCAGACTCTTTCTCTACCTCTCACAACCCCGTATTGGTCAGGGAAGGTTATGTGCTATAACAAACAGCCCAGATAGTACAGTCCAGCTATTTTTTTTTTTTTTGAAACAGTGTTTTGCTCGTCACCCAGGCTGTAGTGCAGTGGCATGATCTTGGCTCACCACATCCTCTGCCTCCTGGGTTCAAGTGATTCTCCTACCTCAGCCTGCCAAGTAGCTGGGATTCAGGTACCCACCACCATGCCTGGCTAATTTTTGTATTTTTAGTAGAGATGGAGTTTCAACATGTTGGGCAGGCTGGTCTTGAACTCTTGACCTCAAGTGATCCACCCTCCTTGGCCTCCTAAAGTGCTGGGATTACAGGCGTGAACCACCGTGCCCAGCCTAGCTATTTCTTGCTTACACCACAGTCTATCACAGCCCTGGATGGGTGGGTCCCTTCCAAGCAGTGAGTCAGGGGCCCAGGCCCCTTTCATCATATGGCTCTGCCGTCTTCTAGAGACTGTCATTGTGGATTTCTCTGCATCCAGCCACAGTTAGGGAAAGAGAACATTGGGAGCTCATGGGAGACCTATGGGCTGGGCCTGAAAGTGTTGAGGATCACTTGTACAAGTGTCCCATTGGCCAAGACTCAGTCACATGACCACCCCAACTGCAAGGGGGGTGCTGGATAATGTAGTCTATACGCCTGGTGGCAGAGGAATGCAGTGGTATTTGGTAACCACGTACAGTCTTCACTGTAGATCTTTTTGGATCGCTCTGCTGACTTCAGAGACATCTGCGGCCACCTGTCATCATGGTGCTGCCATTTTGGCATCAGGAAGTGGTGGTGAGCTTTGAGGGGCTTTGTGTGGGTTTGTAGGAAGTAGTTTAGCCCAGTCTCAGCCCCTGGGGTGTGCATTCTGCCCAACAGCTGCCTAGGTATTTTGGGGCATAGGCAAGCTAAGCAAAGGCGACACTGGGTTCCAAGGCATGACCTCATTGGCACTGGCTTAACCAGCCAAGCTAACCAGCTAGCCAACCAGCCGGGTGGACGCTACGGGACTACAAGCATCCTTCTTTCATGACCTTCCCAGGGAGCCCTGCTTAGCTCAGCTGAATCACCCTTTAGTGTTGACAGCAGCTCCAGTCTGTGTCCACTGTTGGCTCTTGCTGGAGAGGTCTATAGAGAGCCAACTGGTTCCCTATTGGGACAGCTTTGTTTGCCCTGCTGAACACAAAATCCCCTGTTCACTGGGAGAGCTGACAAGGAGACCCCATGGGGCTGGCCTGGTGGGAGCAGATACCAGTGAATGCAGCGCCCGAATGGCTTCAGCTTATTAAAGGCGAATACACAGGATAACTCTGCCCGCCGAGTGGGAGATAGAATGGAAGGCACAGAGCTGTTACAGCGGATTAGCAGCTGCAGACGGATGGAGGCAGGTGCAGGCTTTTCTGCAATTTGGAAGGGTTTATGAAATACTGATCCTGTGCTCTATAAATCCTTCCCTTGACCTCATCTGGGCTACAGGCTGAAAATGGGGGATTTCTTGTTCAGCCAGGCTTGAGAGTGGCTTTTAGTATTTTCCCTGCTCCTCATCCCCCCAACTCCCAGAATTCCTTGGGAATTTTGATCAGAGGATTTGTGCATGTGTCCATTTATTCATTTTCTCTTCATTCATTCATCAATCACACATTTACCAAGAGCCTGTGCTAGGTGCTGGGGTTACAGAGCTGAGTAGAACACAGAGTTTTGTCCTCAAGGGACTGCTGTACTGTGTGAGAAAGACACAGAAATAGAATATTCTAATTCAGATTGTTAATTTTTTTTTTGAGATGGAGTCTCGCTCTATTGCCAGGCTAGAGTGCAGTGGCTTGATCTCAGCTCACTGCAACCTCTGACTCCCTGGTTCAAACGATTCTCCTGCCTCAGCCTCCCAAGTAGCTGGGATTACAGGCACTCGCCACCACACCCAGCCAATTTTTGTATTTTTAGTAGGGTTTCTCCATGTTGGCCAGGATGGTCTCAATCTCCTGACCTCGTGATCTGCCCACCTCGGCCTCCCAGGGTGCTGGAATTACAGGCGTGCGCCACTGCACCTGGCCCAGATTGTGAATTTTTAACTAAGTCCACGCATGTCAGCAGATACCAACATAACCTCTGTGGGCCTGAGCCAATGGCAGGTGTCACTAAGAGCCTGCTAGGTCTTTTGCAGCCCAGGTGAATGAAGCCTCAAGTCCAAGGTGGCTTGTCATCCATCTGGATGGGCTGCCGTTTTTTTAATGGCACAGATGGCAGATAATAGAAGATGATATTAGAACCAGTGGCATAGCTGGAAATTTGAGTTCCTCAAGCAAAAACTCTAGAAAATTCATCTTACAAGGCAGAATTTGCATCTTGAAGAAGGCTGAGGAGGCTGCTGGCAGGTATTTCTCTGGCTCGGATGCAGATTTGGTCTCTACGTCTTTCCCTCGTAGAGATGGGAAGTCCCCCAGTCAGACACCCCTCATCCAGTGAGGTAGCTCGTTTCAGCAGTCAGAAATCTCTGTGCCCTCCTTCTGGGTTTACAGAGCTCATCTCTGCTGCAAGAGTTCTGAACTTGTTCTGTGGCTCAAGGTTTTGGTGAGCATGTTACCATGAGGAAGAGCACAGAGCGGGTGATTTGGACCTCAGGGCTACCTTATGGCCTGACTTCCAAGGCAGGGAGAACTTGAGACCAGGGGGCTCTGAGTTAAACCTGTTAACTTGTCCCAAGTGGCCTCAGGCCACTGTTCCCAGCTGTAACAGGAACTGGTGCATGCTGGCTTCCAGGAATAGAGCTCAACAGTGCCTCTCACACATATGGCCTACCTTGTAAGTGAAAGCTGGTTAGTCCTTTGTCCATCAGAATTGTTTTGGAAGTCTCTCTGGGAGGCCTATAGGTAAGCTTCCTAGCAGCAGATCGGACACAGAACTTGGGGTTCTGTGGGATCCACTGTCATGCCTGAACTCCTGGGCTGCCATTCTCTCACTCTAGCTCCCATGGGTCTGTGGATGACAAGAAGTCTGGGAAACAGACTCAGAGGATGCCCTCTAAAACTGGGAAGCAAATATGGAGCCGCAGTTAGAAATCCTGTGTCTGGGGAGTTCTTGGAGAGAGAAGGGATGGTTAAAAAACAAAAGACTGGCATAAAAGACAAACTTGGCATCTTGTTAAAGCCCGAGACATGTCCCGCTGAGATAGGCAGAGCAGGGATGATGTCCAGGGTATCCACTGGCCTCTTGACATCCCTCAGCCTCTAGGCGCCACACTCTGCAGTGGCTCTTTGCAAAGGTAGCTGTGTCTCTGCTGGCACCTTCCTCGCACGGTCATTTGAGTCTGTGGGTACCAGGAGTGTTTTGAGAATTCATTCCTTTCCTAAAGCAAACCAAATATCTTTAGTCTCCACATGAGAAGGTAGCAGAGTTTTGTCTTGCCAGTGGGGAGACTTCCGTATCACCATGGAGTGACATTGTCATGGGTTCAGTGGCTCCCCATAAATGGGATGCCCAGAGACCTGAGACACATTATTCATTGAGATGCCACAAAACTTAAAAAACATTTTGAGTGGAAATCTTTTCCAAATGTATCACCAACTTTTTTGCCTTATTAAGCAATGCACAGCAAACATAATTTTACTTTTCAGGATGATTCAGCCACGGCAGAAGGAATCATGCTGTCATAACTGTCATAGTTTCAAATCCGTTTCAACTGTGTTGAGACCGTTTGCCCCTGTTCAAAATGATGTTGCATTATTCTAAAAAAAAAAAAATTCGCTGGACATGGTGGCATGTGCCTATAATCCCACGTACTTGGGAGGCTGAGGCAGGAGAATCGCTTGAACCCAGGAGGCCGAGGTTGCAGTGAGTCTGTGTTTCATGGTTTCATAGTTTTCCACCTCTTCTTTGCCCTCTGTTTGCCAGCGGTTCCCTCTTCCTGCCAATGTGTCGATTGCTTTGTGCTAGTAGTCTGGCTGTTAAACCCCTTACTGCCGAGTTCTCACCCGTATTCCGGAGAATGAAGGTAAACAGATAAGTGGCTTCCAGTTTAAGCAGATCTTACTGTCATGAGCAACACTCTGAGGTTTCTGTCATACCTTCCAAAGAATCTGAAGCACTTTCAAACTCAACATAGATGTCTGTAAAGTAGGGAGGAAATGGGATTGGTCTCTTCAATTCTCATATTAAGAACTGAGGATCGACCGGGCATGGTGGCTCACGCCTGTAATCCCAGCACTTTGGGATGCCAAGGCGGGCAGATCACTTGAGGTAAGGAGTTTGAGACCAGTCTGGCCAAGATGGTGAAACCCCATCTCTACTAAAAATCCAAAAAAAAAAAAAATGAGCCGGGCGTGGTGGTGGGCACCTATAATCCCAGCTACTCGGGAAGATGAGGCAGGAGGATACCTTAAACTTGGGAGGTGGAGGTAGCGGTGGGCTGAGATTGTGCCACTACACTCCAGCCTGGGTGACACAGCAAGACTCCATCTCAAAAAATAAAAATAAAAATTAGGTGGGCATGGTGGCATGTGCCTGTAATCCCACCTATTTGGGAGACTGAGGCAGGAGAATTGCTTGAACCTGGGAGGTGGAGGTTGCAGTGAGCTGAGATCTCGGCACTGCACTCCAGCCTGAGCAACAGAGCGTGACTCCATCTCAAAAAAAAAAAAAAAAAAAAAGAGAACTGAGGACCAGAGAGGCTAGGAGCCGGCCTAATGGGTTTTCTAAAAACTGTGCCCTCTAAGTTTGAAGAAATCAGGAAGCCTTGGAAGGAGAGGGGCTCCTTCTTCAAAAGTCTGGAAGGTTATTCTGAGGGTGAGAGAGATGGAAGGCCTGTGCTGGCTGTGCCAGCAGGTGGAATAAGGCTGTCTTTGGGGTGACAGAGTCAGGTGAGGCCCAGCTGATGGCAATCTTGTCCAGTCCTAGGATCAGTGATGAGGGAGATTGAGAGAATGGGAGTGGTAATGGGAGGACAGGGATGGGCCACCCTTAGCAACCCTTTTCTTTTCTTTCTTTTCTTTTCTCTTTCTTTTCTTTTTCTTTTTTTTTCTTTGAGAGAGAATCTTGCTCTGTTGCCCGGGCTGGAGTGCAATGGCGTGACCTTGGCTCACTGCAACCTCTGCCTCCCAGGTTCAAGTGATTCTCCTGCCTCAGCCTCCTGAGTAGCTGGGACTACAGGCGCCCACCACCACACCCGGCTAATTGTTGTATTTTTAGTAGAGACAGGGTTTCACCACGTTGGCCAAGCTGGTCTCAAACTCCTGGCCTCAAGTGATCTGCCCACCTCATCCTTTCAAAGTGCTGTTATTATAAGGAGTGAGTCAAGCAACCCTTTCAACTCCAAGGGGGTGGGCTCTGTGGCCTCTGTCCAGTCTATCAGTCAGTGGCAGATGACAGTGAATCAGGAATAGCAAGGATGTGTCACTTTCCCACTAAGCAACTCCCTTCCCTTCACATACCAGGCAGGGACACAACTGCTCTCCCAAACAGCCACTGTAGGGTGCAGAACTTAGAAGTTGAAGGACGCCAATAAAGAGTACCTTACTGAGAGTTCTGGGCCCCCTTGGGATGCTGTGGTTGATTAGTGATGCCTGCCGTGAGGTTGGGTAGGGAAACCGGTGGTCTGTATGCTGCTTATTCACTTGCTCTCAGTCAGTGCTTCCTCCGTCAACCATCATGTTTTTGTTCTGGAGATATCTTGCTCATTATCAGGCCTTTCAAAATAGGAACTCTAAGTTTTATACTTTCCTCTTTTTCTTTCCCTTCTTCCCTGCCTGAGCTTTCATTACCATTAAGAGCCAGAACTCATCTGCCACTTGGACGGGGAACTTCAGAAACAGGTGCCAGAAGAGGAATTTGCTCTGTCAGTGCAACAACTTCTTGAATGTGGCCCGCTTCCCCTGGAAGGCTGTGAACACCATTTGATCTCTTAAAGGCTTGGCTGGTGGTGGGGGGCAGGGAGCGTCATGGGCACAGGGCACTTTTTGGGGAAGGGTATGGTGGCAAGGGTAGATGGGGGTAGGGGAAGCTACACAGGGGTTCTGCCTGAGGGCTGAGAAGCCCAAAGGATGGTCCCTTGAGAAGGGGCAGCCAGGTGCAGCAGCTCATGCCTCTGTAATTCCAGTGCTTTGGGCGACCAGAGCAGGAGGATCACTTGAGCCTAAGACTTCAAGACCAACCTGGGCAACAGAGTGAGACCTCATCTCCACAAAAAAATTAAAAATTAGGTGTCTTTGGTCATGTGCACCTGTAGTCCCGGCTGCGTGGGAGGCTAAGGCAGGAGGATCATTGGGGCCCAGGGGTTCGAGGCTGCAGTGAGCTGTGATTGTACCTCTGCACTCTAGCTGGGTTGACAGGGTGAGACCCTGTCTCAGAGAGAGAGAGAGAGAGAGAGAGAGAGAGACAGAAAGAGAGATCGAGAAGGGGCAGCCCCTGCATTGTGACGGGATAGGTTAAGGGTCAGCACTCACTAGCCATCAGGTTGCCCATGGCTCTGTGCATGGAAAGAGACCGCTCTGTCCTGTGCTGGAGTGGAGGGCAGCTGCTGTTAGGGAATGGGCCGCCACCAGCCGGTGACTTTGGATGCTAAACACTTGCACCCCTGTTTTCTGCTGTGTGTAGTGGCAATGGCAGTCCTAATCCTGCCTGAACTGCCTCCTCCAAGGTGGCTGTGTGGCTCACACAGGTCACTGGGTGGAAAGTGCTTTCGTGAGGGCTATGTAGGTGTAGACTCATCACCATCCCGCTTGCTACTGCTGCCGATGGGCTGAGCTCCAGCTGGGGCATGTGCATGGGGCACACCACACCCTGAGGCTGAGGCAGCATCTGCAGGCTGGGAACAGGGTGACCCTCAGGCCTGGGACTGGTGGCAGAGCAGGGTCTGGGGTGACTTTGCAGTGGAATCAATTTCCCGGGCAGAATGGACACCGGCTGGGGAGGACTGGGGCTGGGCAGCTGAGGGTCAAGAGAAAATTCTGGATGTCCAAGAGCTGGTTCAGCCAGCTGAGGTCTCCTGCCTCCAGTCAGCAGGGCTTTTTGCAGTCCCAATGGCTCTGGGCAAGAGGCTTTAATCTAATTACATGCTTTATTTGAGCCAATTTGTTTTCCAATCCATCTTGTTCAGCAAAAAGAAAGAGCCTGCTGGGGACTCATTTGCACCCTCTTGTTCCAAGTGGAGAAGAGGGGTTGAGCTCCCACCTCACGTGGTCAGTGTAGCCCCCGACCTCACCCAGCCCAGCCACCCCACCCCTGAGCCAGGCTGCAGACCGCCCTGCCCGGCAGAGAGGGGGCTGGGGCAGCTCAGGGAGAGAAAGCCTGACAGTCTTGTCCCCCTCCCAGAAGCCCACCCCAGCGTGCTTCTCCGTGCCTTCCCTTTGTGGGTCCCAGTGTACTAGGCAAGAATGACACAGGATGGGCTTCCAGGCCTGGCAGCCTGGGAGGGGATTTCATCCTCAGGGGTTCACCCAGCCTCGGAACCTTCCTGGCTCGTCCTGTGAGAGCTGCCGTCCGAATCCAAGGCCCTGTATTTTTAAATCTGCAAATATATTTTCATAATAAGGCAGTGGATTTAGGATCTGTGTTATTAAAGTCCAAACAAAACACCAAAGCCCTTCAAACCTCCCTGGAGAGGGAAGATTTATCGGCTCCTGCTCTCCTCCCCAGGCATGGAGCCACGCTCTCCAAGCTTTGCTTTTTATGTTTTGCAGCGTTTTCCAAAATTTCCTTTTTCCGCCCTTCCAAATCCTGCTTGGAGCCTTTACTTCTCTGCTGTTTACAGAGACTCGCTCCTTTGTGCGGGTTCCTTCGTGCAGCCTGGAGACTTCCACCCTTGGAGTAGGGGAGTGGAGGAATTGCTGGGCCTGAGGGTCACTTTGCCTGCCACGCAGTGGTGGCAGCTGGGCCCTGTTTTTATTGAACTTGCTCAACAAATATTTATTGAGGGTTTGTTATGTGTCCCGGGCCCCGGGGATAGAGCAGTGAAGACTTCACTTCAGGGAGGAAGAGAGACAATAAACAAACCGAGCTGAAAAATGTATCACTGTACACGGTGACAAGTTGTGTGAAGGAACCACATCCGCTACAGATGGAGTTGCTTTTCAGAGCAGCCAGAGGTCAGCCATTATTCAGTGAATCAACGACAAACTTGAGTGAGAAATATCTTTGGGTTTAAAGTAATTGAATGTGCCAGTAATACAACGAAATTGGTTTTCTGCCATGGCTCCTAAACTAAAGATCATGAGGGCCAACATTTTTTAGTGCCGATCATCTCGGGCTTCATCTTGCTGGGACTTTAAAAGATTGTTACAAATGCAGCCGGGCACTGTGGCTCACGCCCGTAATCCCAGAACTTTGGGAGGCCAAGGCAGGTGAATTGCTGGAACCCAAGGGGCAGAGTCTGTGGTGAGCCGAGATTGTGCCACTGCACTCCAGCCTGGGCAACAGAGCAAGACTCTGTCTCAAAAAACAAACAAAAAAAAGATTGTTACAAACACTCACCCCCACTTAATAACTGAGGAATCAGTGGTTCAGAGAAGTGCAGCAGTGTACCCAAGGACACACAGCTTTGTAAGTCACAGAGCCAGCATTTTGAGTTCCTTGGTTGCTTGTCTGCCACCTGCTCTGTCTTGCTGGATCCTCCCGCCTCCCAGCATCCTGCAGCCTTGAAGCTCAGCAGTGTTCTGAGACCATTGCCACTGGCGCCATGGATTGTATCCTGAGGTCCAGGAAGAGTTATTCTGTCCAACTAACACCCCACACCCCAAAGACAGCAGGCTGATGCCTGTGGAAAAGCCTTCTGATTCAGAGCTCAAGGGTCCTGTTTTGCAGATATTAGCTGTGCATCTGTCAAAAATGTCATGGCCTTCTGATTTCTGGTGCCACTCAAACCCTCTCCAGCCCAACTCCTGCCCTCTTTGTTGTCAGAGAGCTTAGCAGGTTGAAAAGTTGCCTAAGCACTTTTATCCAAGCTGTCTCAGGGGTATCATCAGAATCACTGCAAAGGGTGCTGACTGATGTCTTTTGTTTGGGGAGCCTGTGTTTGTGGGCCTGTGTATCCAGGAACCCTTGATATCTCACAGAGGCAACCACAGTTAGGTTATTGTCCAGAGTGTATGTGCCGATGGGTTCGCTGAGCAGTCAGTGGTGACCCGCACTGTGGTAGGTGCTGAGACACCAAGGTCTGATCTGCCAGGGGAGGAGGCAGACAGAAAATCCCAGACCAGGAGATGGCCACTAAGAACCCAGAGGTTTCCCACCTGTGCTTGGGCTGAGAGGAAGCCTAGTGACACACACAGGGAAGTGACTCAGGAATGGATTCCAAGCAAGTTTGCCAAGGGGAAAGGCATTCATGGCCTCCGGCTTCTCCTAATATGCAAGGGCTTAGGTCCTGTTCTTTCCAAATACTATTCTGCACATAATAGGAATCCACCACCACACACTCCAGTGGAGTAGATGCCCCCATGGGCCTTATATACTCTTCATCCCCAGCCCTGCCTGGCTCTAGGCCTGTGGCACAGCCAAGAAAGGAACCTTGCTTCTGTCCGGAGACAGGGCTCCATCACCCATTCTCCTGTGTCTGCTGAGGACTGGGACCAGGGCACTGCATCTCGATCCCAGCTCTCCTGGCTTCACGAGGCCCTGGGATCTGTCCCCGCCTTTCCCACTGGTTCCACCTTTCCCACTGGTCTGCCATCATTCACCCTCCACTCTAAGCTGTGGAGTCGGAGGCCACCTGGAGCCCATCACACGCAGCTGGCTGCACCTTCGCTTCCTTCAGGACACAGCTGAGACCACCTCTGACCTCCCCTTACCCATCTCACGGCACCATAGTCATTTCCTCCTAAACCCTGTCAGTGGGTGGCGATTATGGCTATCATCACTACCCCATTTTACTGATGGGGAACCCCTGAGGCCTGGAAGAGTGAATGGCCCCAGATCGTAGGTTGAGTGATGCGAACCCTTTCCCTGGAGCGCTGCTCAGTAGATTTCCACTTACATCCTGGGGCCAGAAGTAGATTCATGGCCATGGTGAGCTGCAAGGGAGTCTGAAGAAGAGGATTCTAGATTGGAGACGTAAGGGTTTGCTGTTGAAGGAGAAAGGAAAATAGATATTGCAGATGCCATCTCAGATCTGTCAGACCCAGGCCTGGTGTCTGAGGCTGCCACAGCGGGTGGCTCTCTAGGGGAGTGTATACAGAAAGGAAGGCCCTGACCCTGGGTGTGCATTGCACGCGTGTGCACTCTCCAGGAGGCTGCGCCTGCCCCTGTTGGTGCAGCAAAGGGAACGATCTGCGAAGGTGGCCACAACTAGGGAAGCAGCAGAAAGAAAGGGCAAGGCTTCCCTGGGCAGCACTTGGCGGGGCCAGGGCACCAGGGCCCTCTCTGACCAGTGGAGCCCCGAGGACCCCAGCTTGGTGCTGGGAGAGGACCCAGTGCTTGAGTGCACCAGTATAAAGAACTTGCATTCATGCTTTGTCACCCGGATACGTATTTGCAGTCCCTGAGAAAGAATGTGGCTTAGGCAGCAGAATGACAGCCTAGGTTCCTGAGAGCTGACCCTGCCTCTTTGTAACCATGGTACAGAATGGAGAGCACGTTCCGGTAACCTTCAGCATGAGGTGGGGCCTGGGCAGTCAGGGCACTGTCCCTGAGAGGGAGAAAGCGAAAGCAAGCTTCTGCCCTATGTAATGGAACTCAGCAGCCCTGGGTGACTTGAGCCAGGCTAGATCCCTTGGGTGGCTTTGCATGACATTTAAAAAAGAAGTCAAGCCAGGCGTGGTGGCTCACGCCTGTAATCCCAGCACTTTGGGAGGCTGAGGCACGTGAACCACGAGATCAAGAGATCGAGACCATCCTGGCCAACATGGTGAAACCGCATCTTTACTAAAAATACAAAAATTAGCTGGGTGTGGTGGCATGCGCCCGTAGTCCCAGCTACTCGGGAGGCTGAGGCAGGAGAATTGCTTGAACCCGGGAGGCGGAGGTTGTAGTGAGCCGAGATCGTGCCACTGCACTCCAGCCTGGCACCTGGCGACAGAGCAAAACTGTCTCAAAAAAAAAAAAAAAAGAAGAAGAAGAAGTCACACCCTATCCAGCTCACAGGGCCCCTGAGGCTCTGGGACTCCTCTCTCTGCTGCCCATCTCCTTCAGTCCATGCAAGGCACTCCAACATTCATCCAGTCCCTGGACCATGCTGGGCTTGGTCCTGCCCCAGGGCCTTTGCACAGGCTGTTCCTCCTGCCTGGAACACTCTTCTCTCAGACCTTCTTGCTCCGCTTCCTTTGCACTGTTTAGGTCTCACTCATGGACCCATCTGTGGGGGCGCATCCTCCATTCTCATCTGATGAACACCTCAGGGAGCTGTCCGCAGCTACCTTGGGTAGGGCACTGTCCTCACTCTCAGCCCCCTTACCATGCACACAGTGTTCAAGGAGAGGATGGTGTTCAAGGAGAGGATGAAACCTCACACACATAGGCGCGTACACACACACACACACACTCTCTCTCTCTCTCTCTCTCTCTCTCTCTCTCTCTCTCTCTCTTCTGCTGTCTCCTGGGGAGGCAGTAGCACTTTTTTGCAGCAGAAGCCCCATGGACTGGGAATAGAAATGTCACTTGTTGAATACAGATGTCATTTACCATAGGATTCCTACCCCTTGTAAATAAACGATCCTCATCCTCACTACAAAGAGCCACCCGGCCAGTAGTGGTGGCTCACGCCTATAATCCCAACACTTTGGGAGGCCAAGGTGATCAGATCACCTGAGGTCAGGAGTTCGACCAGCTTGGCCAACATGGTGCAACTCCATCTCTACTAAAATACAAAGATTAGCCAGGCTTGATGGTGGGTGCCTGTAATCCCAGCTACTCAGGAGGCTGAGGTGTGAGAATCACTTGAACCTGGGAGGCGGAGGTTGCAGTGAGCCAAGATCGTGCCGCTGTACACCAGCCTGAGCTATAGAGCAAGACTCCGTCTCAGGAAAAAAGAGCCTCACCTCAGACTATTTTTAGAGTTCCTTTCTTTCTAACACAAGAATTATATCCTCATTGCAGTAAATTTTAAAATACAGTTAAGACAGCAAAGCAAGAGTATGAAAACTAACCACAGGCCCACCACCCAACATTTCCATGCACATGCTATTCTTCTAGAATAAAATCCAGACCCCTGCCATCGTTGAAAAGGCCCTAGGGACTCCCTGCAAACTGTAAGCCTCATCTCCGGCTGGGCAACCCCCAGCTTTTGCCAGCTCCAGTCTCCCCTCCTTTTGGTTCCTCACGCTTTCCTACCCTGGGGTCTTTGCACCTGCCGAGAGCTGGGGTGCTCCTCCCTGCACTTCCCAGGGCTGATGCCCTGTGAACTGAGTGTCATGTCCTTGGATGGGTCTAAGTAGGTCTCCACCTGTGCCCCCTGCCCCTACGCATTCTCTGGTAGTGTGCTCCGCTCACTGCTCTCATTTCCTGGGTGTCCTCGTCAGGGATGGGAGTGATGGTGCTGTTGGCCTCTCCCCTCTTGTTGACTCACTGCTAGATTAGCCTCAGGGAACACCCAGTGCTTCCCAGAGCCATTCATGTGGGAAGTGCCTAGTCAAACATTCAAATGAATGGATGTTAAATTCCTAGAAATGGGGTTGCTGCATCAGGGTGTGCGTGTGTGTGTTCTCAGGGTTTTGACACTCAATGTCAGCCACGCTCGGGAAAGTTCATATTTTAATCTGTGCCCCAGACACATCGCGTAAGTGTATGTATGCTTGCCTTTGCCAGTTTGCTAGGCGGAAGCGCTATATTCCCATTGGTTTATGTTTTGCTTCTTTGATAATTTGAGATTGAACATGGGCACATCTCCTTGAACCCTTTTTATTTTCTCTTCTTTGAACAGCCTGTTCCTTTCCTTTGAATTTTAGGTTGCTGTCTTACTGATTCGGAAGAGTTCTTTGTATGTGAAAGACACCAATCCTTGGCTTTCTGTGTGACAAACATTTTGGGCTTTCTTCTAGACACTTACTTCCATAGGTCGCCAAGCTCCTCAGCCAGCCCACTGCTAGAAGATGCTTCCTTTGGGGCATCCTTAGCGTTTCTGCCCCAGAGGCTCAAAGTCAAATGGGCATTTTGCTTTTGAGGCAAGTAGGGCTTGAGGGTGATTGGGTAGGTGAGACTAGTACAGGCTTAGGGAGATGGGTGGGGGCTAGCGATCTGCCTGTGGGCCCTTGCTGTCCCTGACAGGTGGCTTGACCCCGGGACGAGGTGCTGTTGATGAGGGGTGGTAGAAAAGTGGTCTTGCCTGGGACAGAGTGTAATGAGTCACGAAGTCACCTGCAGCCTGGGACCAAGAGGTGAGAGCCAGCTTCCTGGGAAGTGCGTCCTTCATTTTCATCATGCCTCGCCCATGGAGGCCCTTAGGAAACCCACGGACACCTGCAGCAGCTCAAAAACTGGACACATGGAAAACTGGACTCTCTGGCTGTGGGGATTCCATGCAGCTTTCTGGTTCCAGGTCAGGCAGCACCAAACATGCCTTCTGGGCAGACTGGCCTCATTTCCCTTTTAAATGGCCCAGCCAAAATGGACAGAGCCAGCTGGGTGCCCCTGTCAGCCCCAGCTCCTCTCCCCTTAAACTCTTTCACCTTGGGCCAGGGAGAACCAGGGGCTCCTCCCCTATGCCCAGCCCTTGGCATCTGCAACTCACCCAACCCTTCCAGTTTTCTCTGCCCTGGGAGGACAGACCACGTTGGCTGGGTGTCCCTCGCTCCTTACATCCCTGCCCCACCTTCCCAAGCCCGACAGCCCAGAAGCAGAGCGGCAGAGGTGTTGCGGGGGAGTGGGCCAGGGCTGCTGAGAGGGAGACCTTTGCCAGCTCCCCGCCCTGCTCCAAGGGGAGGTGCCAGATGCGGTGCCCCTGGCTTCAACCATGGCCGCTGGGCTCTGCCTGCCATATGCTCAGAGATGAGCCTTGATCCGGCGAGCAGGCCGGCCCAGCAGGATTCTGGCACCTGGGGCACAGGAGGCAGACCAGAGGGGCCAGCTACCCAAGGTGGAGGAAGACGCGGGAGGGTCTCAGCCACTGGGATTGGGCCTGCAGGCCACCTCTTGGCTCTTGGCTGTGGGTCGGTCAGGGGAGCAGGTGGGAGGAATAAAAGGGAGCGTAGGCTGCTCCCAGGAGGAGCCAGGATGCCAGCCAGCCAGGATGGGCCTGCTGCGAGCCGGGCAGATGGTGGCCTCCAGGTCTCAGCGGCTCTCCCTTGGACAGAGCACGTCTGAGTGGGGACCAGGCAGTGCCTGTGTCCAGCCCTGGCAGCTTCTGTCTCTTTTTGGGGAGTAGAGTGAGCTAGAAGGGCAGCCGTGGAGCAAGACCTCCTGCAGAGCTGCTAGTACTTACCTGTGCCTTCAATCCTAGCTCCAGAGGCTCCCCTGAGAGAGCAGGGCAGTGGGGCATCCTGCCCACTCTTTACTTGTTACTCCTGCATGGAGTGAACGTGTCCTGGCAGGATGGATGCAGTCCCAGCCGCTAGGTGGGGGTAGAATAGGAAACTGTGGGGCGTAAAATGTTGGGTCTCCTGGTGAATGAGGCCAATCAGTTGGCCCATAGAGTCTGCGTGTACATGGTTATGCCAGCTTTTGCACTAAGGCCGAATCATATAAAACTGCTTTCTTAAAGTTGCAAAATGGTCAGTTGTTAGCACTGTCATACGTTTTGTCTTAGTAGCTTTCCGTGTTTTTCTGTGTTTCTGAACAGATCAAATAGCATGAAACTGAAATTGATGTGTCCTTTAAATGTTTACATGGACCTACCTCTGAAAGCATCTCTATCCAGACATCTCTTATGACTATTTATCTATTCGGATTCCATGTCTCTTACTCAGTTTAACTTGGTCTTTTATGTTTTCCTAAAATTCTGCATTTCATTTAGATTTCCAAGATTTTTAGCCTAAAGTTGTATATACTAGCCTTATAATTTATTTCTTGTTAATTCTAATGTTCTGTTTTGTTTCTTTTATTAGTTTTGTCTTTTTTTTTTAGCTTGTATTTGAGCTTTTCAAAGAATCAGTTCTTGAATGTATTTATATATTTTTTTCTGTATTCTACTATATTAATTTCTACTTCTACGAGTATTAATTCTTTCCTTTTGCTTTCTTTGGGTTTTGTTTTGCTAATTTTCTAACCTCTAGAATTGAATGCATGTCATTTAATTTCATTATTTCTTCTTTAATAACAAATAATATCGTTGTGGTCAGGAAATGTGGCTTGTATAGTTTTAGCTTCTTGGAATTAATTTAGCATTTTTTCACTACTTAAGCATTTCTGTCTATTTCCTTTTGTATTACTATTGATTTTTACTTAATATATTTCATCGAGATGTTATTCTATGCCAAAATATCATTGTTTAATTACTAGGTGATTTTTTTTTTCCACTATAAACATGTTTGCCTTGAAATCTACTTTCCTGATACTAGCATTTCACTCTTGGTTCATTTTTTGTTTTCATTTGCTGATACACCTTTGCTACTGTTTAAGTTTTGGGCTCTTAAAAAATCAATTTAGGCTGAGAGTGGTGGCTCACACCTGTAATACTTTGGGAGGCTGAGGTGGGCAGATCACAAGGTCAGGAGATCGAGACCATCCTGGCTAACACAGTAAAACCCCATCTCTACTAAAAATACAAAAAAATAGCTGGTTTCAGTGGCACGCGCCTGTGGTCCCAGCTACTCCGGAGACTGAGGCAGGAGAATCACTTACCTGGAAGGTGGAGGCTGCAATGAGCCAAGATCGTGCTACTGCACTTTAGCCTGGGCAACAGAACGAGACTCAATCTCAAAAAAAAAAAGAAAAGATATCACTTTATTTGGTTATATTATCCTTAAAGAGTACTCTAATGTTTTAAATTTAGGTTTTCAGTAGAGTAGTTGGATCCATTCACCTTTATTGTCTTTAGGTGTTTGCTGTTCTGTGATCTTAATTTATCATAATTGCTTTTTATATTTTTCATTTTTTCTGTTTTATCTTTTGGCATATTAACTATATCCTATTTTTTCCAGAGTTCTATGTTCTATCATTTATATCCTATTTTTTCCAGAGTTCTGTGATTATCTTTGGGTTTTTCAGAAGCATTATTTGATCTAATAGCTCTTGTCAGAATCGAGCATGAAATAGCATCTTCTCTCTATTTAAGACAAAGGATTTTATTCCCCACCTCATTCTACTTAATAGTTTTTAATATGATCTGAAGTATCAAACTAAATTTAAATATTTTATATGTACATAGATACACACACACACACACACACACACACACACACACATACACATGGGGATGGAGAAGGAGAGGAAGACACTGATGTTCTCTTTCAAACACTTAAAAATTATTTTGATATTTGCATTATGTTTTAGAACCAAATATGGCATCTCTATGTTTACTGGTTTCAGTGTTCATCTCCAGTAAACATAGAGATGTCAATCACATCACCTTGGGTTTATGCCACCACTTTTCCCTGTAAACCCTTACTTTTAATTCATTTCATAGTTGGTTGGAAAACATTCTGAAGTATTCAAAAGGATACATAATTGGAATGTTTTCTGAGCCCCTGCACATTTGAGAATGTCTTTTGTTTATTGTGGCCTACATATATATATAAGACAGTCTAGCTAGGTATAAAATTCTTAGATTACAAATTTTTCCCCTTAAGACCTTATAGACATTACTCTATGATTATGTCACTGGCTTGTTGTTGTTTTTAATCTGTATGTATATTTTTCTTATCCTGGTATTTCATATGTTTTGCAAAGAAGTGTCTGGATGTTGGTCCCCTTTTGTTGATTTTTGAAAAACTTCACTGAGCCCTTTCCTTCTAAATATGTAGGTTATCTTTTTCCTCTAAATTTTGTGAATTTTCTCTCCAATTTATTCTCCATGTTTCTGAATCAGTTTTCTACAGTATTGTGAATCTTTGCTGCTTTCTCAGTGGATTACTTATTTATTTTTAGAGACAGGGGTTTGCTCTGTCACCCAGGCTAAAGTATAGTGGCTTAGTCACAGCTCACTATAACTTCAAACTCCTGTGCTCAAGTGACACTCCCACTTCATCCTCCTGAGTAGCCATCATGCCTGGCTCTGTTTTTTTGTTTTGTTTTGTTTCGTTTTTTGTTTGTTTGTTTGTTTTTAGAGATGCAGTTTTGCAATGTTGTCAAGGCTGATCTTGAACTCCTAGCCTCAAGCGATTTTCCTGCCTTAGCCTCCCAAGTGCTGGGATTACAAGTGTGAACCACCACACCCAGCCCTTCCAAAGAGGATTTTAATTGTGCTACAGAGTTTTCCTCCTTGTTTTTCCAGCTCTTTCTTTTATGCATCGCCCTTTTTGTTTCAGCTCAGCTTCATCTCCCTTACTGGCTTTCTTCTCCTAGTTCATAAAGGCTGTTATTTTAATCTTTTTAGTCTGCCAGGCCCATTTGATCACCTATTGTTTATGGCTGTTTTTAAGCTACAGTGACAAAGATGAATATTTGTGACAGCAACCTTATGGTCCTCTGTGCCTAAAGTATTCACTGTTGGGTCCTTTGAAGAAGAAAAAAAATTGCAGCTCCGTGTACTGGTGCAATGGCTGGATTCCCATCTCAGATTTAAGGAGAATGGCCAGGGAAGGTACACAGCTCCGTCTTCAGCTTCTGGTTCCTACCAACCTTTCCATGGATTTCCTTCTGCTCTGTGGAGGTAGTGCCCTTCCTTTCTCTGCATTGCCCGATTTTCTGATTCTCTGCAATGATTAAGATAGAAATACAAGGTGAGATCTCTGCTGTACCACTGTCCTTCTGGTCCTTACTGGTCCTGAAACTTCCCTTCCTGGAGGAGGGATCATCCCCACTGCCCCCACTCACTTCCTGCTCATTTGTTCCCTGGTCCTTGTTTCTCTGTCCCCCTCCCTTTTTTCGGGACCTTTCTGCTCGTTAGACAAAGAGCTGTGTCCTAAGATCAAATCTAAACAGGTTTTGCTTATTCCACCGCCATCTGCCTTTAATTAATAGAGATTGCTCCCAGATCCCATCATTGGGTCATCATCAGTTTTGTTTTTGGCATAGTGTGAACTTTCAGGTTTTCTCATTGTCTGTATGGCTATTTTGGAACAAAACAAGGAGAAGCCACATGAGAGGCTGCCAAGTAGATGCCAGTTTGAAGAAGGAGTCAAAGCTTTATCTTAAAGCTGTGGTTTGTCCATCTTGAAGCACTCTCTGTGGCTTTGTGTGTACCATAAAGAGAGAACGTACAGTACCATTTTCCTTATTCGGGGGCCACTTGCCTGGTGACCTCAGCTATCTGGAATACAACCTAAACAAAGAGTCCACAAGCAGCCAAATAGCTGTCACAGTGTCCAGAAGGTTATTCACTTTACCCAAGGGAGAACATTTCAGCCTCTCCTTCCAAGCCTAGTTACCTGTATTTCACATACAATTCTAGCAAGCTTGGTCTTTGTTTTCCTAGCAAACCCAAAGGGCATAGGGGACATTTTGCAACAAGCACACTGATCTGACAAGAATTTCCAGCTGACAGAAAGGAAAGACACCAAAAAAAAAAAAAAAAAAAAAAAAAAAGAAAAGGGGAAAAAAGAAAAAAAAAAAAAAAAAAAAAAGGCAAACACAACTCCAAATGCTCAGAGCCTGATGTCATTTTCTGTAAGGACAAGCAGCCTGAGGTTCTCTCTGTGAGCATTCTCCAGTTTGAATCAATAGCCACCTATCTGGATCTTTCCTCTGCCACACTGGCTGCTCTGTACAAATCACGGGTGCAGAGACTGTCCCCATCTCTCACAATTGGTTCAGACTATGTTTTCTGACTCTGGCTGTACTTTAGAACCATCTGGGGAGCATTAAATATTCAGACACTTAAGCCGCTCCCTAAACTAAGGAAATCACAATGTCCTGGGAATAGGACCCAGGCATCGTGATCCCACTGCATAGCTAGGACTGGGACCAGGAGGTTAAGAGCAGAGGTTCGGCAGCCGGACTGCCTCATTGGGCACATGACCTTGAGCTGGTGAGTCACCAATGTCTCTGTGCCTTCGATTCTCATCTATAAAATGGGGTCTGATTGAAGGGCCTAGAAGAGTTCATCAACCGTGAGAACAGTGCCCAGTGCCTCATTAGTATCGTGGGAGTAGCTGCCATTAGTGAGGTACAGACTTGATATTCATGGCGATGACGGTGATTTGTCAAGCAGGGCCCGGGAGTGTGACCTAATTAGGCAGCGATGGATGTCACACATTCTAGGGCAGTCTCTGTCCCAGGTAGACTCGTGGCTCTGGAGAGGAGAGCTGTGGAGGTTTCTAGGCTGGGACAATAATGCTGGAGGGAGGGGACAGGGGCAGGCTGTCCCAGGACTCATCTGCCTTCCTCCCGCCCACCTGGGGTGGGCCTTACCTTGGGCAAGCTGTTCTGGAACCTTTCTGAGCCCTCAGTTCTAAGCTAGGCAAGGCAGTTCCTCCCTCAAAGCATCCTTAGAGGCTCAGAAGAGCTGACGTGCTCAAAGGCACCCTCTCTGCCCCAGCCAGTGCTACCTACCTCAAGGCTGAGATGGAGGAAATGTGCCTTGGGCCATGGTGAGGAGGCAGGTGAAAAGGATTTCCTCCTGATCAGAAATGATGGTAGGGATGATGGCTTTTGTAAAAAAAAAAAAAAAAATCATAATGATAATAAGAAGGCAAGGAGAGTGGATTCCAGGCCGCCCCTACAAGAACGCCATTCAGCACCACTTGCATTCCAGTTCGCTTCCCTAAGCAGAGAAAGCAGGAAGGGATTTCAGCCAGCTCCTGCGGGACCGCCAGGACTTAGGCACGCCCTGGGTTCAGCCCCAGCCGTGGCTTTACTGGGAGCATCATCTGTCCCTGAGTTGGCAAAGATGTGGCCCAGAGTAGCTGTTCCCCTTGGGGAGGTGCGGCCACAGTGCTGACGGTGGGGATGGTGCCACGGACTAGCGTGTTTGAGCTGCCGTCACTCTCATCCCAGGCTCTCCAGCTTGGCCACAGTAGAGTGAGGGCCACTGTCTGAACAGCCCAATCCCTGTACTCCAAAGAATCCCTACTCCAGTAACCAAGCAACTGTCCAGATGGCAGGAGGGATGGGTACTGTGGCCACCAGTGCCGCGGAACAGGGCCATCATGAAGGGGTTCCGAGGGCTGAAGTCACAGGGAGCAGGAAGCAGGACTGTTGTTCTCCCATTTCCTGAGACTGGTTCCTAACTGGGGGCCCCAAGACGCTAGCACAGGAAGCAGTGGGAGGCTACCAAGGCAGTGGGATGGAGCTGTGTCAGCTTTCATTGAGGCGCCAGTCAGTGTATCCCAGGATAAGACCTTGAAGGAGGCAGTGGCCTTCACAGCCCAGAGGCCAGCTCTGGTGAGGTCTCTCTGGACACTCCCTGCAGCTCTACGCCCTGGCTCGGGGTGCAGGCGGCACTTGGACACCTGCTTTCCTGCCTGGGCTTCTCCCTGTGCTCCCACACAAATCACTCCTCCCCTACCTTGACCTTGGTTTTCCCCTCTGCAGGATTGGGGACTGCCACCTGCCCCCGGAGCAGCTGCCCATGTGTGCGCACATGTGTGTCGCATCTTTCCCTTCCTGGTCCTCTTTTCCTAATCCCTCACCGGGACACACGCACCCAGCCAACTTCCACCAACCCATGCCACCATTGCTTTTAGAACAGGCTGGGCCCCCTGCAAACCTCCCCCAACAAGCCCCACATACACACCGCCAGCCTGGCTGGTCCCCCAGGCAGTATGGGAACCGCTAAAATCCAGGGCATTCCTTACCCCTGGCTCTGAGCTCACCTCTGCTCCCACTGAGGGGGAATCTGGCAGAATATCGCCTCACCAAGGGTGCAGGGATCTTGGCGTCTCAGGCCAGCCTTGGTAATAGCTTCTCAGAGTGCACTGGGCAGTCGGCTTACCCTCCTGGAGTTTCCATTTTCTTGTCTGCAGAATGGGAATGATACCCACACCTCAAAGAAGGGTTGTGAGAATGGAATGAGATCCTGCCTGCTGAGTGGCGGGGGCAGGGCAGACTGGGGGAGATTGGCTGGGCCTCTGGGATGGGCTGTGCCGTCATGTGAAGCTGTCACACACAGACTTAGCGAAGGAATTGTGTCTCTGTGTTCAAAGAACAGCGATTGCTGGCAGGGAAAGGCCAAGTTTGGGCTGCAGTGGGCAGCTGCATTTGGGGGTTGATGCAGGCCCACAGGCTGGCAGGCCCTGGTGCCCTGCACATCCTGCCTGGCTCTCGGTTAGGCCCTGGCATCCCCCAGTGATGCCCAGTGGAGATGGCCCAGCAGCCCTGCCTCTCAGCAGTATGGCCCATTAGAACTGAACTCGTCTTCGTGGGGCATTTTATTTGCACACTCCAGTAGAGTGGACACCAAAGGGGTTTTCTAATGCTTCATGGGCTGCTAATTTCCCCTGTGACCTCTTTTGTTGAGGCCTGACCCCAGCTAGAGGCTCCACGCCATGAAAGCCAGCGCCTGACACAGACCCGGGGCTCAGGGTGACAATGAGGCCTCTATCGGCTTTAATCAGGCTCCAGTGGCATCTTAAGAACAGGGAGAATCTGTGTGGTGCTCAGAAGCCCTGGGTGGCACAATACGGAACCCCCGAGACTCTCATGGAGGCCAGCACGGCTGCAGGCGGTGGCTAAAGGATTTGTGAGGCCAGGGAGGGGGTGTGTGGGTCAGATGGGGGCCCTTTGTCCCTCAGGCTGCTTTAGAAGGCCGGGCTTGCCCTGAATGGCCGCCTGCCCGCCCGGCCTGGCCCATGAGTATCACAGACCTCTGGGTATTTAGGGAGGTGGCCTCCTCCTCTGCCTGCCAGCCTATTCATTGCCAGCCTAATTAGTTTTTGTCTGTGCTCCCCCCACTCCCCTGCAGACTGCGATTCCTACTGCAAGGCCTCCAAGGGGAAGCTGAAGATTAACATGAAAAAGTACTGCAAGAAGGACTATGGTGAGTGAGAGTCCCCTTGTCTGCTGGGGAGGACGGGAGGGGCCGTGTGACCAGCGCAACTGTGGGACTAGGGTGCAGGTGGCCCCCGGAGGATGTTGGTCGTGGTGCTCCTGTCACTGGTGGGAGCTAGCTGGATGGATCCCATGTCAGGGAATTTCTCATCTTTTCCTCCTTGGTCCTCAGAGACAGGGGGTGAGAGGAGCCTAGCAGCCTGGTTTCTCCCCTTCCCTCACCCTGAGGCTGGCACACCCAGGCTGGCATCTGGCCTTGACTCTTCCCCTGATGGGCTGTGAGGCCACAGACCAATGGCTTGACCTTGGTGGTCTTCTGTGTCTGTGTCATATCACGGGGATTTGACCTGAGTCCACATTGCTCAAAGGGAAGCCCTCTGGGCATCGGACAAGGGCTGGGAGCTCCCTGGTGCATTTCAAACGTTCCACCAGGCTGTCGCGGGGCTGGGAGTCTGTGCTGTAAACGGCTCACCACTCATTGCCATGCACCAGAAGATCCAGTGCTGGACCTATGGGGCAGACAGTCCTGGGGGCCACTTGCAGTGGTTGCCTGTTGCCTGTGACCTCTGGCTCCCTTCCTGGGAAGGGTGTGTCCTGTCCCCTCGCTCTCACGGTGACCGTGGAGGGTGGAGGCAGTCTGGGAGCCTGCAGGAGGAGGGCCCTGCAGTGGCCAGCGGGCAGGTGTGTGTAAAGAGCTGGGCCAGTCGCAGGGGCTCTTCAGAATGGGAGACGCAAGCAGAAACCCCGAAAGCATTGTCCAGCTGGCCACTGGCAAGGACGCTGTATGCAGCCAGGGCATCCATGCGGGTGGCTGAGGCCCCCATCATAGGCCAGGAAGGAGCCCCAGGCCCAGGGATCCTGAATCCAGGCCTGGTTCTTTCTCTCATGGGGACTCTTCTTGAGCTGATGGGCCAGGAATTGAGCCTGGGGCTGGCCCCCATCTTCTGGGCCCACGACAGTCCACATCTGCCCACCTCCCTCTGTCCTCCCCCCCACGCTATCTGGACAGGGCCCATATTTCCTGTTCCATCTCCAACTGGCCCCAGGAGGTGCGTCCTCCATTGCCCCAGCAGCCCTGCCAGCCCTAGCAGCTCCTGGCCGCCTCTGGGAAGTCAGCTCGACCTCTCTGTTCTGTTCAGCTTCCCAAGGCTGTCCTGATCATACACCTCTCAGGGGATCTGGGACAAGTCCCATTGCTTACCTGAGCCTCGGTTTCCTCATCCGTAAGATGGAGATGATGCCACCTGCTTAGTATATGGGGGAAGACACAGCACCCGTGCCTAACTGTCTCCCAGCAAAGAGTGACCTCTATATGCAAAGGAAGCTAGTGGGGAAAGGGGAGGAAGGAGGGAATGGCGGTGGAAGAAGTGGGGTGAGAAGCAAAGGCCACCTGTGGAGGAGGCCTCACCGCCCAGAATCAGAGCACCGTCCCTTCCCTGGCAGCCCTGCCCTGGGGCCCAGGCCTCATGGAGATCCTAACTGGGCCAGCTGCTCAAACAAGACCTAAGCTTTTCTTGCTTAGTAAGGATAGTAGTCAGGAACTTTTAACATAGTGAAATGAATGACAAGGCCCAAAGATATCCAAAGGAATTTGGAGAACTTCTAAAATGTTGTCTTTCGTTGCGTGTGTGTATGTGAGTGAGAGTTCATACACACTCTCCACACACACCAAGACCCAGGTCATCCAGCCCCACTCCCCACAGGCCTCCTGGCCTCCTGCAGGGTGAAGAGGAGCAGCTGGCAGGCATCATGCATCAATTCAGTAGCTGCCAGGCCATGGGCATCAACGTTCAAGGCCCTTCTGGGGTCCACAGTCAATTCCTAAAAGCTGTACTCATCGCAGGACAGTGCGGAAACTTCCAACTCCCAGGAGAAAATAAACCTGGATTTTGAAATCAAACTTCAAGTTACTTTAAGATAAAGGAAGTGCTGTCTCCAAGCCAAGAAGGAGGGACCCTGGGTTGTTGTGAAAGGAGCTCAGGGCCGAGCGTGGTGGCTCATGCCTGTAATCCCAGCACTTCGGGAGGCTGAGGTGGGCAGATCACCTGAGGGTGGGTGTTTGAGACCAGCCTGGTCAACATGCTAAGACCTCGTCTCTACTAAAAGTACAAAAATTAGCAAGGCGTAGGGGCGCACACCTGTAACCCCAGCTACTCAGGAGGCTGAGGAAGGAGAATCCCTTGAACCTGGGAAGCAGTGGTTGCAGTGAGCCAAGATTGCACCACTGCACTCCAGCCTGGCCTGGGCGACAGAGTGAGACTCCATCTCAAAAAAACAGAAAGAAGCTCATTATGGCCCTGAGCTGCAAGGACTGCATCCTCCCAGCCCTAGGCCTTCAGTGTTCACTAGGGACTGCAAGGTGGCCCGTCAGTGGCCCTGCCAGCCCCAGCACCTCCTGGCCTCCTCTGGGAAGTCAGCTTAACCTCTCTGTTCTGTTCAGCCTCCCAAGGCTGTCCTGATCATACACTTCTCAGGGGATCTGGGACGAGTCTTCCCAGCCTTGGGAAGCCCTGCCTGGTTGGGGAAGCCCTGCCTGGTTGTGGCCGCCCCAGGCAATTGGAGGCATCTCTCTTGGGGTAGGGCAGGGTGGGGTACTGCCTCAGGGTGCCATTGGACCCTCTGTTCGCTGACTCAGCCTTCCCTTTGCCCCACACCTGACTCCCCCATGGATTATCAGTGAAGCAGGTGGCAGGAGCAGTGGGCCCCTCCTCACTCCCCTCGCCAGCCCTCCCGTGGGATGAGAACTTAGGCAGGAGGGCCCGAGGGTTTTGCCACTTTCCTAGGCTTTGGACATGGGCACCACAGCACTGTATTCCTGGCAAAGCAGTGGGTTCAGAGGATTTACGGGTCGCAGAGGGAAAGCCCTGTGCCTCTCCTCCCCATCCTTCCCTGCACAAAGCCTAGGGGTAACCTCAGCAAGGAGGCAGGAGGGAAGGGGAGAGGAATAGGTGGGCTTACTTAGGGGACAGATTGTTTGGATCGCCTGTTTGGTTTGGTTTTAGTTTTGAAGGACTCTTTAAGCAGCGACATGGTGGAGAGGCAGCTAGGAGTAGGGAGGAAGGCACCCACCCACAGCCTCTGCTCTGTCTTTAAGTGAAATAATGAAAATGGGACTTGGAAAAGTGTGCAGAGCCATTCCACTGGATTCTGTTTATTCAATCTGGTTTTCTGGTCTGGTGACTTTGTTCCTTCCAGTGAATTCTCCCTCCCCAGCAATATTCCAGGGGGCACCTTGACCCCTCAGAGCTCCCTTGGCCTCTTACCTCCTTTCTTCTGGCAGTTCCTCTCTGTCTGCTGAACCTGACACCCTACTTTCGTAGACTCGAAGGAGGCCCTTAGGCCTTCCCTGCGCTCTGCCCTGTTGTGGTCACCCTGGGCAATGGGGGGCATCTCTCTTGGGGTGGGACAGGGTGGGGCATAGCCTCTGGGTGCCATCGGACCCTCTGTTCCCTGACTCAGCTTTCCCTTTTCCTTTGCTGATAACCGATGGGTTATCAGCGAAGCAGGTGGCAGGGACGGTGGGCTTTAGTTTGCACTTGTCATAGGCAGTGACATGGGCCTGACTGGGTGAGGGGAATTGTCTAGTCACCCAGCCAGGCGGTGGCCCGGCCTCCCACTCCTTCCTGAGCTTTTCCTTCCCATCGCAATTAGTCCAGAGAGCTGCGGGCCAGCCCCATGTACCCACATTTCAAGACCTCGTGGTGGTTACACTGCTCCTGCCCCCACACCCACGGCACAGGCGCCTCACCCAGCTGTCCACATTTCTACTGCAAGACAAGGCTGAAGGAACAGCGGGGGGGTGGGGGGCGCAGTGAGATCCCCCCGGGAGCTGATAGGGGCTGGGGCTCTGGCACCCCAGCTTTCATGCCCTTCTCACCACGCTCCAAGCCTGTGGCCCTGCAACCAGGACTGACATTGTCCCTGTCATTCCTCAGCCCTGGTGGTGACGGGGTGTTTCTGGTTCTAGGACTGTTCCTTGGATTCTTACGGTCACTTAAAAGTGGGGAGTCCTCACCCCCAGCTCAGCCTGTGTGTTCAGGCAAGAGCAGGCCAAGAAAAGTATCTGGAACGGGATTGCATGGGCTTCTGCAGAGGGCTCAGTGGAGCCCTGCGGGGCGGGGGCGGGGGCCGCGTGGTGGGGCCTCGGGGAATGTGTTTGGTCAGAGGAGTGAGTGGCCCCACAGGGGCTGGTGGGGGTCCTGAGGACAATACCTGGCCCGTGAGTTCCTCTGAGGCTGGGGCGAGGCCTCTGGGTGGGCTCTGCTGGAGTCTTTGAAGATCTCCCATGTGCCTGTGTTGGGTCCCTGGCCCCCGCCCCCGAGGAGGTGTTTAAGGGGTGTCCCTCCCACGCAGACCTGTGCCAGCCCAGGGAGAAGGTGACCAGCAGTGGGAGGGCAGGAGAGAGCTGGCCTGGGGCTGAGAGAGCAGGGGAGCCCGCCAGGCTGGGCTGGCCAGGGCAGGGGCTGCGTAATCCCTGCTCTCTGGCTGACACCCGGCAGGGGGCCAATTAGGAAACACATTTCCTTCATCCAGGGCACTTGGATGTTCCAGAAGCCACTAATTAGAACCTTGGGTTTGCTGCCCCTGCTGGGTGAAGAGCAGGCCCGGCTGCCAGCAGCCCTGGACCCCCTTCCTCCTCCAGGCCTTGCCCTTGTGTGGCTGAAGAGTGCGGGTCTGGGGCTCCACAGACCTGGGCAGCAGCCTGCAGGTGGAAGGCTGGGGCGGTGGGGGCCGATGAGAAGGGGCGTGTGGGCTCAGGGTGCCGGCCCTGCCCCGTGTTCTCTTGGGCACACAATTAACAGTGATCCAGAGCCCAGCTCTGGTGGGCCTGGGGACACGAAGCAAGGCAAGGGATTGGGGTGGGACGGCTTCAGTGCCGAGGCCCTGCCATGCCACTCACATCTGAGGGATCGGAGGGACCACATGATTGAAGGGAGCCCTGGAGACACAGGTTCCTAATTTGCCGAGTGACTGTGGATAGGGAGCTTCGCTGCTGGGGCCTCGGTGTCCTCATCTGTCACATAGAGGTGTAGTTCAGAGCACATGATAGCCTTCTAAGTGAGACCCTGGCTGTGCCCCCACCCACCACCCACAGCAGGCGCCATGCCTAAGGGGTGGGGCCATGGGGAGGCTGTCTCAGGGGGAGGCTGTCCAGCAGGAGGCTGTCTCGTGGGGAGGCTGTCTAGGCTGTCTGGGGGGAGGCTGTCTCTGGAGGAGGCTGTCTCAGGGGAGGCTGTCTCATGGGGACACTGTCTAGGCTGTCTGGGGGGAGGCTGTCTCGGGGGAAGGCTGTCTCAGGGAGGCTTTCTAGGGGAGGCTGTCTCAGGTCACCTGGCCACCCTCTCCTGGGGCACTCTGTCCTCTGTTGCCCTCTAGGGGATCCGGCTCTTCTTGCAAATGCTTGAAGGAGAGCTGCCAGGGAGGCCAAGTGGGGATCAGTTTTTCCCAAAAGACAGGTTTTATTATTTTCAAGCATATTCGAGATTCTTGCCAGCTTCTCAGGAAAGCGCAGCCTTGGAGGGACCCTCGTCTGCAAGGAGGCTGCGAGCGAGCGGTGTGTGTGTGTGAGTGTGGTGTGTTCACCGCATAGCTGGCATCCCATAGGGCAGCTCAGATACGGGAGTTGCACGCTGGAGCCACCGCCCTGCGGTCACACAGCAGACACCTGAAAACACAGTCCCGGAAACCACCACCAGGGGACTGCAGGGCCCCAGTCCCGCCCCACGAGGCCCCTCCTCACACCCCACCAAGCCAAGAGGCTTCCTTGGCGAAGCCCCTCTGCCTCCTGTGCTCCCGCTCCCCTCTCCCTTCTGACCCCTTCCTCCCTTCCCATCCCATCCCCGGGCTCCTCGAGAAGCTCCACTGTTCCAGCCGCACTCAGCGCCTCCCGTCTGTGCTGCATCCCATGTCTCACACGACTGCTGTGCTCACGTTCATACCACTCACAGGCACGCATACCACACACCCGTGCACATATACACCATCACACACACCACACATCAAACACAGAAATCATCACACTCAGGCACACATCATCACAAACATACACCATCACACACAGTCACACACACACTATCACACATGCATGCACACACACACGTCACACACCACACACATCAAACACATACACCATCACACACAGTCACACACACACTGTATCACACAAGCACACATACCACACATGCATGCACACACACACGTCACACACCACACATATCAAACAGAAACCATTACACGCAGGCACACACACACCACACACATCAAACGCAGAAACCATCACACGCAGGCACACACACATCATCACAAGCACATGTAACACGTGTGCACACACACCATCACACACCCCACACATCACAGATACACAGACCATCAGTCACACACACACACTTTATCACACAAGCACACATACCACACACATGCACACGCACCGTTACACACACACCGCACACATCACATACACCATCACACAGTCACACACACACTTTATCACACAAGCACACATACCAAACTTGCTTGCACACACACAACACACAACACACACATCAAACACAGATACACAGACCATCACACATATCACACACATTTATCACACAAGCACACACACCACACACGTGCACACACACATCGCAAACACATATCAAACACATACACGTACATCACACACATACTTTATCACATAAGCACACATACCACAGATGCATGCACACACACACACCACCCACATCAGATACACAGACCATCACACATATCACACACATACACTTTATCACATAAGCACACATACCACACATGCATGTACACACACTGCACATATCAAACACACCACACACTTTGTCACACAGGCACACATACCACATTCATGAACACACACCAGACACATCAAACACAGATACAACATCACACACAGGCACACAGACCACACACAGATGCATACACACACTTTATCACACAGGTACACATATCACACACACATGCACATACATACCACACACATCAAACACAGATACACCATCTCACACTTTATCACACAGACACACACACACCACACACACACTATCGTACAGGCACACATACCACACACACATGCATGCACACCATCACACACACACCACACACATCAAACAGGTACACCATCACACACACACACACACACACACTGTCACATAGGCACACAAACCACACACACATGCACACACACACCATCACACACATCACACATATCATCAAACACATACATCATCACATACACACCACACATGAGCACACACACACACCATCACACATAGACACATGCAAACTTTATCACACAGGCACACATACCATACACACACATGCAATCACACACACGCAATCACACACACATGCAAACTTTATCACACAGGCACCACATGCCATCACACACACATGCAATCACACACATCATTACACACCACACACACATCACAAATGTGCACACACTATCACACATTACACACCTGCCACACATGTTATCACATATATGCACACACCATCACACACACCACACAAACACCATCACTACACACCATCACACATTCACACACCATCACACACATGCACACATTACACACCATCACAGCAATGCACATCGCGAGAAGTCCTAACCCCTTGCACACCCGTTTCCACCCCCAGCTGCCCCTCTACACCCGTTCATTGAGTGCCGGTTGTGGGCCCCATCCTGCCCTGGGTGATGAGCTTGCAGATTTACGTTAGGTGCAGTCTTGACCCTCAGGGAGCTTACAATCTAGGAGGAGAGAGGACACACGGATGAGAGCCACAGAAGGAGGTGGTGTGGCCGAGTTGCAGCCTGAGGTGGGCACACACGGAGTATGGCCCATCCTCTAGAGAGGGCGAGGGCTGGAAGGCTTCCTGAGGGAACCGGAGTAGCTGGTGCTCAGTGGGCAAAGCAGGGGAGGGAGGAACGTCTCCAAGCAAGAAGCTAGGCATAGCACAGGAAACTGGGAGAAGAGTAAGGGTGGGGGCGTTTGGTGCAGTGTGGGGCCCAAGGAGGATGGAGAGAGGCTGGTGTGGGCCTCATCAGTTGCATCCGTGTGCAGAAGCCACTCTGACCCCTCTGGCTCACAGGGACATGTGGGGGCTCCCACCCCGCCCGGAGCCCCTGCCTCAGGTGGCCTGGGTGCCGCCGCTGGCCTCTTCCTACTCCCTGGGACTGAGAATGAGGGGGAGACAGACAGCTCACATTCTGAAAGGTGAGATCATCTCACTTCTGCCAGTTCTTGGAAAAGCTATTCGTTCCCAGAAATGTTTATTAGTCACCCCTTTTGTTGAAAGACATTTTGGCACCACCAGATGGAAAAATCAAAATGCTTCTCACAGGCTGATTTGCCTCAAGTATTCCTCCTGACATCCCACAAGGATGATTTCTGAGGATACAACTCAAGGGGGAAGTTATGTTGGCATCTGTGGGGAGAAGCCAGTCTGTTCGGCTGTGTGTGTGTGACTGTGTGTGGCTGCATGTGACCGTGTTTGTGACTGTGTATGTGACTGTGTGTGACTCTGGTGTGACTGTATGTGAGTGTATGTGACTCTGTGTGTGACTGTATGTGACTCTACGTGACCTGTGTGTCTATGTGTGTATGTGTTTGTGAGACTGTGACTGTAACTATGTGTGTGACTGTGTGTGTGACTGTGTGTGACTGTGACTGTGTGACTTTGTGTATGTGACTCTGTATGTGTGGCTGTGTGTGACTGTGACTGTGTGACCCTATGTGTGTGTGACTGTGTGTGACTGTTGTGTGTGACTGTGACTGTGTGACTGTGTGTGACTCTGTATGTGTGTGTTACTGTGTATGTGACTGTGACGTGTGTGTGACTGTGTGTGTGTGTTCACACGTGTGCATGTGCTTGTTTGCTCTCTTGGGGGTCTGTGGAAGCAGTGGGCCTGGGGACCTGAGCAGAACTCTGATTTGCATCATCATGCCCTCTGTGTGCCCAGAACCTCCAGGGGCAGTGGAAACCAAGGAGAGGGCTTGCCTAGCCAATGATTGTTCCCTCCCGCTGCTGGGCGCTGGACCAGGCACATCACAGCTTGGCACTCATTCTTAATCTCCACACACAGACACCTTTCGAGGGAGGGATTTTCATTCTTGTCAGTGAGACACTGAGACTCAATAAGATAAAATACCTTGCACAGGATTAAGTACTCCATGGCTGAGACCTTGTTCTCTCCCAAACCAGGGAGGCAAGGCTTCAGCAGCAGGAGTAGGCGCCGCAGTCCTTTAGAACACTCAAGAACTGGGACCTCGACGGGGCCCTCGACTCCAGATGAGCCTCCGAGGAGAGGCCATAGAGACATCTTCATGGGCAAACAGGCAGGAGAGGGCACCATGGTGCTGGGATGTCCGAGATGATGGAACAGGGGCACTGGCATAGTGGCAGGAATGTTGGTGGTAGTGGGTGGCGGTGGCAGAGGTGGGATTGGTGATGGGCATGGCCGCGTGGTAGAGGAAGCTTCGAGGAAGACCCCTGATGGTGAGTGGGGAGACCTAGCTGGCACTGGCAATGGAGGCGGGCATGGAGAAGAGGCAGTGGCAGAAGTGACTGGCTCACCGTGGAGCTGCTGTGGGTCAGAGCGTGGTGGGCGGTGGTGAGGGGGGCTGCCAGAGGCGCTGGTGGGTGGGGCCCCATCCTGTTCAGCCCTTGTCCAGTCACCTAGGCTGGGAATCAGATGAACCGGGGTGAGGAGGATCTTGTCTACCTCTCCTACCTCTTGTCTCTAGCCTTGGTGACACGGGGCCTCTCAGCCAATGATGGACTCTTCCCCTCAGTGGCACCCTCTCTCCTCTTCTTGGCCTTGGAGTCAATGGCAATTCCTGATCGGGCACAATCCCTTCAAGTGCAGAGAGCTGGACAGGTTGTCAGCCCCTTCATAGGGATGAAGTGTCTTCAATGTGGGCACAGATGTTAGAGGAGTGTCCTGGGAGCTGTCCCCCAAGGTCAGAGCCCCTGCTGTGGGCCCAGAGGCAGCTGGTGTGATGGCTGCAAGAGGCCACCTCCCCTGAGCATTGCCTCCCCCCAGCCCTGTCCAGGGAACAGGATGTAGACCAGCCAGCAGCACGTGGCATGGTGTTTCAGAGGCTTGGTGACCCTTCCCTGGGGTCACTGGCCCCTGGGGAATCCTCTGATTTCCCCCACCAGATGTGACCTCCCCTCCAGAGTGCCAGCCCCATATGGAGACCAGATGTGGAGCTGGGTCCTCGTGAGTCAGCCTGAGGTCGTGGAATGCGGGTGACCACCAGGTTGGCCAGGGAGAGTCAGTCAGTCCCCATGACAGCTCGTCAGAAAAGCCCCTGCACCCACAGGAAGCTCCCTCCAGTGAGAGCCAGGTGGGGGCAGGGTGCTACAATGCCAGGGCCTCCTGGCGGCTCTCGGAGGATGCAGCCTCTCCCAGCATAGTGACTTGCCACCCGCTGCGGGGAGGTGGGTCCAGAGGGGCCCTCCCTGGGATCTGGGCAGCTTCCTGGCCCTCATCTGCCCCTCCCTGGAGCTTCCTCTTGTCTCTACCTACGCTGTTTTCCCCTCCTCTGAGCATCCTGATTTTAGGAAGAATGGGTGGGGAGGGACGGCTCTAAGGGGCCCCAGAGGCATCTGATGAATGTGATCTCCTGCCCTGTTACAGATGGGGACACCAAAGCTCAGAGTGGAGGTGGGGTGGGGATCTGTCCAAGGTGCCCGGAGTGCTGGGATGGGGACACCAGGCGGGAAACGCTAGTCTTCTCCTGGCTCAGCCAGGCCCTGTGTCTCTGTGACCACAGAGCGCTTCTCCCACCGATGTAGGGGGGCATTTGATGAGGCATGCCAGGTGGCCCTCCCCTGGGCTGAGTGCCTTTGGCACTGAGGACCTCAGTACCCCTGTCATTGTTCCTGGGCTTCCTCCCCGAGACCTGTCCCGAAGTCTTCACAAACTTGCCAGCTCAGCTCTGCCTGTGTTGGGCTCAGGCCTCTGAGATAACATGGGGCACCCGGGGCAAACCCCAGCCTCCCATGTAGCCTGTAGGAGCTTTGGGAGGCTCCTTTGCAAGCCTCTGCCCCTGAGTCGACCATCCAGCAGCACTCAACTACACAGTGGTTCAGCTGCCCCCACCCCGCTGTGGCTCCCAGGTCTCAGCTATTGCCTTCAGGTCTCCTCGGGGAAGCAGATTTTTAAGGTGGCTTGACTTTTAGGAGCTGACAGCTGTTCCGAGCCAAGTCCTGTGTGTAGAGGGTGCATGGATGCTCACCCCACACAGGACAGGGTTCCGTGCCAAGGTGCTCTGGGAGTGGCCTGGAAATGCCAGCCTGGCTTGCAGGGAGGGGATGCTCTTGGCTGTGAGGCAGAGGGGTTTGCTGGAGGTGGTACCTTGGGGAAGTGGGCAGTGTTTGAGGGGTTCTGAGCCAGGCCACTCCCGCTCTGTGGTGTGGTGGTAATATACATCTGCAGCTCTGGTGGGCCTCTGGCCAAAACGCCCTCCACACCAAGCCTTCCAGCTGAAGGCGAAGGGGGGCTGGACTAAGCCCATGCCAGGGGAGGCTGGTCCCTTCCCGCTTTCCCTCCTCCAGAGGCTGGGCCCCCATTGCTGCCGAGGGTACCAGCCCAGGGTAGGGGGTGGGTGGATGCTCACTGCTCCACCTTCCTACTCGGTGGGTCCCGATGACACATCCGGCTGGCCCTGCCCTCACCGATGCCTTTGTTGTGCAGGGAGCTGGTTGGCTGCCCCAGCCAGCCTGGGGGCACTGGGGCCGAGTCAGAGGTGGGAGGGGAGCAGTGTCCACCCTCCGGGATGGTCCTGACAGCATGTCCCTGCCTCTGGTGGGCCCTGCCCCTTAAAGGGTGGGAGGGACAAGCAGCCAGGCTGCATCAGTTCCTCCTAACAGGAGAGGGAGGCAGCTGCGGCTCCTCCCTGGGCAGTAGGCTCTCCACAGGCTGCCCTGCAGGAGGCAGCAGCCCTCATGCTGAGGGCGCACCAGCTGGGGCATGGAAGGACCCATGACCACCCCCCTACTTAAGCCTCTTGCAAAGAAGGATGAAGTCCCCTGATCTCTTCTCACTGCTGAGCCTCAGGGTGCAGAGCTGGACAGGCCAGGCCTGACTGTGCCCACCTCCCAGGGGACAGGGCTAGTCTCCTTCCCAGGGTCTGACTCTCTAATTCTAAGACCTCTTAATGTCCTCTCCTCTGGGGACCCCCAGGCCACCAAATGGTCTCAGACACCTAACTCCACCTCCCTTCCCCAGAACAGAGCCCAAGCACCAGGACCTAGCAGGGGAAACTGAGGCAGCATCCACCCTGCTTTCAGTTCTGAGAGAGAGGGTCATCCTGTTCTGTCTTTGGTTGAGGGGAACCTGCAGCCAGCTCTGAGTTGGGTGTCCTCATCTTGTCTGAGTCCTGAGGCAGGGTCCCGGTGGCAGGCACATGGCAGGAGATGGCAGACTCAGGACTCCTGAGGGCTCCCCAGGGCAGCGGGGGCAGTTGCCAGGTCTGGCCACAGTGAGCCTCCAGCCCTCTGCCTCGTTTGATGTAAACCGGGCAGTGGCCGCTGTGATCCCCAGTCTCAGGCGTGGTGGCCCCCTCTCCTGCACTCGCTGGCGGGGAGTTGGCGTTTCTCTGGGCAGAGGAGCATTGCTGAGAGCAAGCCTTGCCTCTGGCGGCCCTTCCTCCCTTTGCAGGACCTGGGAAGCATGTGCTCAGAGCTGCATTTCGGGAAAGCAGCTGCAGCTCGTGACACGCTTTCCACAGCAGGAGATTTATGGGGCTGCGCAGCTTTCATGGTTTCTGTGGGGTTCCTGTTCTCCTCCCCCCCATTTGTCCTGGCCGCTGTTTCCGAGGCAGATGGGTGACAAGCCTCCCCTAGCTGGACCGGCCCAACAGGAAGGTATGGATGGGTGGGGGAGGGGAGGGGCTGACCACCCCAGCCTCCTTGGGAGAGGAAACTGCAGGGGAGCCACTGGGGGCCCACCTGGAGCAGCCCATAAATCTAGGGGACTTCCAGGAGGCAGGAAGCGTCCTCGCTGAGGTGTCCCACGCGCTCAGGCACTCAGGCCTTGCCAGGGAAAGGAGAAGGGCCAGCAGTCCCCAGAGTCTGTGCCTCGGCCGCTCCCCCAGGGCCCAGCCTATGGGTTGTTGATTCCGCGCTGGGCCTTTCCTGCCTCGTGGTGTGTCAGTTCCCTGCAGGGAAATGAATGCGCAGCATCTGTAACCTCTGCACTGGCCAGACAGCTTTCCTACAACCTGGCGCTGCGGCAGGGAACTTTGATCCCAGCAGGAGGTCCCCCAGATCTGCAAGGAGGGGCATCCGTCAGCTCCCATCTACTCCTGCCACTGACTTTCTGGGGTGGTGACAGTGCAGGGTCCTCAGAAGGCCCAGAGCTCATAAGCTATGGTGGCTCCCGGGCCCAGGCTGGAGCCGGGAGGAAGGCTTTGGTTAGACTGGGGTCTGGACAGAGGACAGGGCTGCTGTGGGGCAGCAAGTCCCCCTCTGAAGGAATCCAAGCATAGGCTGTGACCTGGAGCTCCTCACTCTTCGGGTTGCCTTTAATGGCCTTATAATGCCCCCAGCATTGGGACTCTGGGGAGGTTGAGGTACCCCAGGAAGGAAGACCAGATGCTCACTCCTCTGGAGAAGACACATCCGCCGTGCCTTGCACTGCAGCCAGGGAGGTGGGAAGCAGCAGCTGAAAAGACACGCAGGGCTGGGCAGGTTGACTTCTGCCCTCCTTGCCCAGGGCAAATGCTCAAGGCCCCCAGCCTGCCCTTGGGCTGCCTCCCAGCCCCCCACCCCTCAGCCGGAACCAACTACACATTGCTCCAGGCTACCCTTGTTGACTCTGGCCCCCATGGACCTGGCCCTCAGCCCCCCCTCGCCTCCTCAGAGCCCTGGCCAGCCCTCCAGAGCCCCATGTGGGCATCTGCTGTGGGGGCAGAGTAAGGAGCATGCCCCTCTAGCTGGGCAGTAGGCGTGGGTTAGGGCAAGGGAAGTCAGTCCTCTTGGCTTGTGCTGCCCTGGTGATTGAGAGAGTTCTTGGCATGAAAGACTTTCCTGTGAACCCCAGAATTGCTGGTAGGGATGGCTGCTTACTCCCCCCTGACCCCCGCAGCCTTGTTCACGGAGCTCTGTAGCTGGATGCAGGAAAGGAGAATTTATTGCACAGATGCCGGGTGGCTCACGGGCAGCAAGGCCAGGAGACAAAGCTCAGCCAGGGGCCGAGGACCTGGACAGCGGAGGCCAACTCCTGGCCACCCTGAACTGCACTCTCTCCTCCTTTCCCATGGTCATCTGCTCTATTTGCAGATGCGCCTCTTCCCCGTGGCGCACCAGGGCTCACCAGGGCTCCGTTGGGCTTGCAGTCAGCCTAACCCATTCAGCCTGAAGGGTTCCAGGTCCCACATCCCAGCCCTGGTTTTGTCTGCACTGATAGCAGAGCCCTGCCCTGGGCAGAGCCTCCTGGGAAGAACACACCCGCTCACTTGCAGCAGTTGCTCAGCTCTGGGGGCAGCAAGAGCTCAGAGGAAGGGAGGATGAAGTTCAGCCGTGGAGCCTGGGATGCAGCCAGTGAGCGCTTACGGTAAGGCCAGAAGCACCAGCAGGCTGAGGCCAGGCTCCCTCCCAGGCAGGGCTGAGGGGCTTTGCTAGCATCTGCCTCATTGACTTCCTTGTCTTGGCTTCAAAGAATTGCCATTCTGGCTTAAGACGGCAACTGCTTTCTGTACACCAGCAGTCCCTAATTTTTTTTTTTTTTTTTTTTTTTTTTTTTTTTGAGACGTAGTTTCACTCTTGCTGCCCGGGTTAGAGTGCAGTGGCATGATCTTGGCTCACTGCAACCTCCACCTCCCGGGTTCAAGCAATTCTCCTGCCTCAGCCTGCCAAGTAGCTGGGATTACAGGTGCTCACCACCACGCCCGGCTAATTTTTTCTATTTTTAGTAGAGACAGGGTTTCACCATGTTGTCTAGGCTGGTCTCAAACTCCCGACATCAGGTGATCCACCTGCCTCAGCCTCCCAAAGTGCTGGGATTACAGGTGTGAGCCACCGCGCCCAGTCGGCAGTCCCTCCTTTAAGGGCTCTCAGCACACCTCCCATCTCTCTGGTCTGATCTCATAGTCTGCCTTTCTCAGGGCAATCTCATCTGTCTCCTTCTGAACACAAGGTGGGGGATCGTTAGCAGAGCCCCCCCACCCCATTCCAGTTTTGTTGAAGACAATGTTTAGGACATCAGTGCAAGGACAGCGGGAGTTCAGGCGTTCAAGCATGCTTAGGGCGAGGCTAATTAGCTTGGGGTGAGTTTCATCATGTGGGTGTGTCTTAGTCAGTTCTGGGCTGCTGCAACAAAATCCCTTAGACGGAGTGATTAATAAACAACAGAAACTGATTGCTTGTAGCTCTGGAGGCTGGGAAGTCCAAGATCAAGGCGCCAGCAGATTCAGAGCCTAGTGAGGGCTTGCTCTCTGCTTCTGAAATGCTGCCTTCTTGCTGTGTTCCCACCATGGAAAGGGCGAGGGAACTAGCTGCAGCCTCTTCCTATATGGGCTCTGATCCCATCCACAAGGTGAAATCCTCATGATTTAGTCATGTCCCAAAGATCCTGCTTCTTGATAGTCTCACACTGGATGTCAAGTTCCAACATATGAATTTGTGGGGGGACACTAACATTAAAAGCATAGGAGCCCGTCCTCAAGGCCATGGTCCTAGGATGGGCAGAGCTGCCCACAGCCTATTGTGCCAAGCCCCCTAGTTGGGTGACATCTCAGGTACATCTGGGTTGGAAGGGGCCCCAGGCTCTGTGTAGCTCAGAGATCCCCATCATTCTTTGCTTCAAACCGGAGGTTGGTCAGAGGTGACAGCAGCCCCAGCCAAGTGACGTGTGGCTGCTGATGCTCGTGCTTCCAGAGGGTGCAGGGCAGGTCTGTTTGAGGTCACTGCTGCAAGGCGCAGTTTGAATATTTTCAGCTATATGTGAATGGCAGGGGCTTGGCCCGTGCACTGCATGTGTAGCTCATACTTGGTGGGCTGTGTAATGTGTAGAGGTGTTGCCAAGGGTAGTGGAAATGTGGCCTTTTTCCAGCATAATCATGAGTCCTACCATTCCCCGCTCCTGCCCCTGCCCCTGCCCCTGCCCCCTGCGGCCAGGACCGCTCCCACTTGTGGAGTTGCTGGGATCCGCTGGAGGTGGAAGGACAAGGGCCAGTTGCTTTGTCCTGACTGACCAGTGTCCATTGCTCTGTCCCTCTGGACTCCTGACAGCAAGGTGTCCAGGGGAGGGTACCCTTCAGGGCTTTGCCCTTGGTGTTAGGCAGTTAAGCAGGTCCCCTTCACGACTCTGTGGCTGTGTCTGGAGAAGCGCAGGGGCTGCTTTGGATGCCAGGCCTGGTTTCCATAACATTCACTGAGAGGGGGAAGCTCAGAGACCAGAGAGGGTTGGGCAGGGCTCATCAGCCCTTCTCCTATGCAGGGCCACGTTCTTGCAGGACTCCAGGGAATGAGAAGATCCCCTGGGAGGCCTCTGGAGAAATCTAAGGCTAGACCTTCTCCAGCCAGCTCTTTGTCTAGCCTCTTCTCAGCAAACTTGAGACTCTGCCAGATCTGCCCTTCTGCCTGGCCCTGAGCCGAAGCCCAAGATCCCCAGGATCTTCAAGATTAATTGTATTAGCTTCTAGGGCTGCCAGAACAAAGTACCACAGACTGAGTGGCTTAAACAACAGAAATTTATTTATAGCTCTGGAGGCTGGAAGTCCAAGACCAAGGTGTCAGCAGGGTTGCTTTCTTCAGAGTCCTCTCCCGACTTGTAGATGGCCACCTTCTGGTGTTCTTACAGGGTCTTCCCTCTGCGTGTCTGTGTCCTCATCTCCTCTTATAAGGACCACGGGTCAGAGGGCCCACCCTAATGACCTCATCTTAATTATACTTACATTTTGTTAACTTTTTTTTTTTTGAGACAGAGTCTCGCTCTGTCGCCAGGCTGGAGCGCAGTGGAGTGATCTCGGCTTACTGCAACCTCTGCCTCCAGAGTTCAAGTGATTCTCCTGCCTCAGCCTCCCGAGTAGTGGGGACTGCAGGCGCCCGCCACCACACACAGCTAATTTTTGTATTTTTAGTAGAGACGGGTTTTCACCATGTTGGCCAGGATAGTCTTGATCTCCTGACCTCGTGACTGGCCCACCTCAGCCTCCCGAAGTACTAGGATTATAGGCATGAGCCACCGCGCCCGGTCGGCACATTTAGTTAAATTTTAATGGGTACTTAATTATACTTTAAAGACTCTATGTCCAAGTAAAGGCACTCTGTGAAGTACAGGGGTATAGGGTTTCAACAGAGGAATTTGTTGGGGCACAATTCAGCACACAGCACCAACAGATGCCCTGAGCCTGCGATCAAAGCTGTGCTCTCCCTGAGCCCCAGCCCAGGGTGCCTTCTGCAGCATCCTTGTTGGGCCGCTGCAGCCCATGCTGGCTGGGGACACAGCAGCTGTGCAAGGGGTCCGAGGTGTTGAGCACAACAGAGTCAGCTGTATCCCAGCTCATTTGTATTCAGCTCAGTCCTGGGGAGAGGAAAGCGGGGCTCTCAGGGATGCCGGGGGTGGCTCCCCCATCGCTTAGCTAAGGGGCACTCAGTTGCCACGGTGACCTCTGTCTGCACAGCCAAATACACTCGGCCCAGCCACTTCTCTGGGCTGGAGGGCTCCCCCCACCCAGAGTTCACACTGAGTGTTGAGTCCCTTGGTGACAAAAACATGGAAACGGTTGCCATGACAGCCATTCTTTGGAGCCCTCAGACTGGAGTGCAAAGTTCAGGATGCCCAGGAACAGCTGAAATGAAAATATGGGAAAGTCCGCTTCCCTCACCCTGTAAGGATGAGTCTGTAGGCATTCAATGCTCCCCTGGGCCTGGCTGTACCTGTCCCTCCCCATCCTCTGGGCCATGTGTGGGTTCAGGAAGGGGACAGGGAGGTGCGCTGGGAGTGAAGGATCAGAGTGGCCCCCAGAGACATTGACAGAAGCTGGCCAATGGGGAGGGCAGGCTGAGCTGGGGGTGGGTCCATTGTCTGGCGTGGTAAGTGGGGAGGCGATGACCGCTGGGCATTCCCTGGGGCTTTCCTGTGTCTTGGTTTCTTCAAGCTGCTGCTCCTTTCTCAGGAAGGCTCAAGTCTCTCCATGGCCTAGCCTGGGGAATAAAGGTGCTCTTCCCAGTGAAGGATACAGGGTGTGAGGTTGGGCTCAGTGAGGGGAAAGGATCCTGCTCTGACAGTGCAGGATTGGGGGAGGGGAGTGAGAGGATAGCTGTTTCTCTTTAACAGAGATGAGTACAGCAGAGGCCTCTCCAGGTATCCCCTGGCCTGGGGGCAATGATCGTGTGTCCACCCCCCCCAGGAGGTCCCCAAGAAGGTCCCATAAGGCTCTGGTGACCTGAGATACACCAACCAAAGGGTTCTGCAGTTAGGGTTTGAGAAACCAACACACATGTACAGGATTCTTAGGTTAAAGGCTCTGAAAAGTCCTGCAGTAAGGAACCTCTTGACTTTGTTTAACCTAGTATTTCACAAACTTACTAGAGCAAAGTTTCTCCTTTATTTTTTAAGCATCTCTTATTTTAGAAATCTCCTTTACTATCTTGCAGAAATAACATCTAGTAACATTTGTCCCCAAGTCAATGGCATCAACACCACCTGGGAACTTGTGAGAAAGGCATATTCTGGGGCCTCACCCAGATCTGTTGAATCTGAAGCTCTGGGGCAGGCCCCAGCAGTTTGTATTTTCACAAGCCCACCAGGGGATTCTGATGCATGTTCCAGCTTCGGAAGCCATGTACTAGGGAAAATACTGGTAGAGAATTGGGAGGAAGAGGAATGGTCTGGGGACCTTGGGTGGCACAGAGGAAGGGAGGCCACCTGGCAGGGATGGCTTAGGCATGGGAAGCGGGCAGTCCAAAGACCCCGGGCTCTGGAAAAGGCACTATGGCCACCCCAAAGGGTGGGTTCTCATCTTCTGCCCCTGAGCATGGAGGACCCATTATGGTTTTCTGAGACTGGTTGGAGGGCCAGGCTGTGTGTGTGGAGTGTCATGAGGCCTGGTGTCAAGTAACTCGGGCCTTTGGAGAAGTGAACTCCTGAGGAGCCTCCCACTCCTCCCCAGCACTGCTCCTGGGCAGACAGAGCTTGCCCAGAGTGCTGGGAGCATGGGCAGCACCTGTAGGCTTCTGGGACAAAGTGGGCCTTGACAAGGCCAGGAGATGGCTTGTCCCCATGGCAGTGCTGGGTGGCACGCTCAAAGCATAGGAAGTAAGGCTTCTTGGAGCAGCGGCCTTGGCCCTGGTGTTAGCAGGTGGGGGTTTAGGATCAGCTTGCCACCGCCCACTCGCTCCCCCGTGGGACATCCTCTGCAGTCACGTCCTGGTGCCGGGTCTTCTTTCCCTTCTCCCCAGGCTCAGGCAGGGTGGACCTAGCCCCAGCAGCTGTGGGCCCACCCGCCTGCCTGTGCTTCCTTGCAGCCGTCCAGATCCACATCCTGAAGGCGGACAAGGCGGGGGACTGGTGGAAGTTCACGGTGAACATCATCTCTGTGTACAAGCAGGGCACGAGCCGCATCCGCCGTGGCGACCAGAGCCTGTGGATCCGCTCGCGGGACATCGCCTGCAAGTGTCCCAAAATCAAGCCCCTCAAGAAGTACCTGCTGCTGGGCAACGCCGAGGACTCTCCGGACCAGAGCGGCATCGTGGCGGACAAGAGCAGCCTAGTGATCCAGTGGCGGGACACGTGGGCGCGGCGGCTGCGCAAGTTCCAGCAGCGCGAGAAGAAGGGCAAGTGCAAGAAGGCCTAGCGCGGAGGCAGCAGGCAGGCAGGCGGGCGAGCGCCAGGGCCGGGCCGAGCTAGAGCGGGCGCCTCGGCCGGGCCGCTGCGGACTTGGCCCGCGAGGGCTTTCCCAGGTGGGGGGAGGGAGGGGGCGGGGCCGCACGGCGCGGGGGGGGCGGGGCCCTCGGAGGCCCCACCCCCTGCCCCACCCTGCGCGCCCCAGGCGGGAGCCGCGTGCGCGCGGGGCGGGGTGCGCGGCCGGCCGGGCCCTGGAGAAATGAGGACGAGACATAGCTACCTCACGGGGCTCCTTCCAGAGCAGAGACGCGCTTCCCTGGGGCTGGGCGAGGCCGCCGTGGAGGGGCTGGGGGCAGCCTGTCCTGGGGCCCCGGGGGCGGGCGCAGAACCGCACAGCTGGGACCCCAGGCGTGGGACGTGGATGGCGCGGAGAGAAGGATGGGAGGAGAACTGTGAATTCTCAGGCCCGCGTCCTGGGCGGGGCGCCGAGCACCGACCAAACCGACACCCCACATACAGCAGACGAAATCCTCCCTTTCTCCCCGGCCCCATCCGTCTAGCATTCCCACCGACCGCCGGGCTCTCACAGCCTGGGCTACATCTGAAGGGGCCTGGCAGCATTTGGGGAGCGGACAGCCGCCTGTCTAGCCAGTCTCTGTCTCCACTGCCACCTGCTGAGTGGGTCCTCCTGGGTGGAGTCTTGGGGTGGGGTGGAGGGATTCACCTGTGGAGAGGGGAGAGGAGGCCCCTGCTGCTGCCTGCCTCTGCCCCTGCCCAGTGTGGGGCTGGTCCAGGATTCTCGCCCATCCGGAGAGCAGTGGGCTCAGGGACACCCCTGAGAAGCCCAAACCGGGTGGTCACCGCCTCATGCTGGAGCTGCCTGTTGGAGGAGGCATCGCAAAGGCAAAACCTCCCAGAGAGTTTCCTTTTGGAAACTTGGAAACAGCCCCTTTTATGACATTTTCCAGGGTAGGGGGAAGGGGCACCGGCTGGGTTTACCGCAGTGACACTATTTATGTAATGACATCAGCTCCCGCAAGGCCCCTCAGCAATGTCAACAGCTGGAAAGGGCCTGAACCAGCATGGAGTCTGCAGGTTTCGAAGGCACTTGGGCCTGGCTTGGGGCAGGGGGCTTGCTTGAGCTGGGACGGGGTTTGCTGGTTCAGCAAAGTACCAGAGTGCCTGAGCCATGGGTGGGCAGGGGTGCAGAAATGACCAGGCCATGCTGGCTTCCCCAAGAAAAGGCACAGAGGCTGCTGGGCCTCCCCCCTGCAGCTGTCTTGGTCTGGCCTGGGCCACACCTTGCCTGTGCCTTTCCAGACAGTCTCTGTGGCATCTGCCCGTGCCCTCCACTGTGCCCCAGCCCTCCTTCGAAGATCTCCTAGAGACGCTGTCCTCAAGCAGGCAGCCCCTTTTGTTCTGACTGCCTCACACAGGGTCCATTCCTGCGCCCAGGGGCCTTCTGGCTCCCCGCCTTCCTGGGCTCTCTGCACGGCCTGGGCCTCTGGCCCATGTCCTCACACCTGGCGCACTGAATTAGAGACCTGGCGTCCCTCACAGTCAGGAAATTAGTTTCACTTTCCTGGCCAGAGTTTGGCTGCTCAGAAGGGTCATACCAAGTATGACGCTTGGCCCGGAGGTAGTCTGGCTTCCCTCTGCCTTCCCCACTGCTGCCTGCATCATGGCTGCCATTTATTGAGCACCTGCTGTGTGCCAGGCACTTTACCCACATGCTCCCAGCTTGTGCTCATGACAACCCTGTGGGACAGGGACCCGCTATCACCAGCAAGGAAACTGGAGTACGCGTGCCCAAGGTCATGCCTCAAATTGGTGGCAGGACTGGGGCCCAGACTCCAGAGCCCGACTTTATGATCACAGGCCATGCTGGCCCTCCCTGCAGTCCTGCTCTGCAGCCCGCCCACTCAATCCCTGTGCAGGCTGTGAGGGTGCTCTTGGGGGAGTGGCCACTGAGCCGCTGGCCCTGGTTATTGCCTCTTGAGGACACTGGCATTTGGCCTGGAGAACAGGAGCCCGGCGGGGGGCAGGACATGGGCACAAACAATCACATCTTCAGAAGAGGCAGCAAAGTGGTGGGGACACAGGGACGGACTCGCCAGACAGCAGCTCCGGGTTCCAGGAAGGCAGGCCTTGGCTTCTCCGAAGAGGTGGTAGAGGGTGGTTCGGCTGCCTGGGGGTGGTTGGAGAGACTCCAGGAGAGACTGGCAGAGGTGCCTCATGGGCAGGGGGCAGACAGACCTGCCCTGAGAAGGGGATTTGGCTTCCCTGAATCCAGCCCAAGGCTAGAAGACAGGGCCCTTCTCCAAGCTGTCAGCGCCCCTCGGATGCCCAGTGTGGCCCGCTGGGTGCCATCAGCATCACAAGGCACTATGCCGCTGGGGCAGTTGCCCTGTTTCTGTCTATGCCAGTGTGGTTTCTTCACCCTGCCCAGAAGGGCTGTGGCAGCTCCACGACATCCCACCCTGGGTCTGGGTGTCACTGGTGTCCTGTGAGGGGCTTGCACTTGTGGTCTCTGAGGTCCCCTTAACAACAGAGCCAGCGTCACACCAAGCAACAAGGCATCTTGCAGAAAATTCAGCCACTCTCCTGCCCCTCCCTCTGGTTCAGCACCCCAAGGGCACAGGCTGCCCACCCAGTGGCCTGGCCCTTGGGGAATTCATCAGGGTGACCAGATCCGCCAGGTCACTGTTGAGATTGCATGGTCATCACGGGCTGCCTTCCCTACCCACACACCCAGCCAGAACGCAGCCCATCACTCCCGACTGCAGCCCCACCTCCACCCGGCCTCTGCAGTGAGCACCATACTTGGGAAAGCACCCCTCCTGCACTCCTGTGCCCCACTCCAGGGAGCAGAGGGAAATGGGAATTGAGGTGTTCCGGTTTGTACAGTTAGGAAGGGATGTAAAACGGAACTAGATTTTGATTTTGAAGAGTGTATTAACCAGAATCGTGCTATGTAGGTGTTTGAAGAAAAACATACCAGATTAGTCTTTGTTTTTGCAACAGATTCCCCAGTTGTCCTCTTTCTTGCCAGCTGGGTGGTTCGGTGCCCCGGATAGCTGGGTGCCTGCTTTATGGACGCGCAGTAATGCCCAAGATTTGCGGGGTGTGGGGGAGGACATAGGGCTACCCCCGGGACTCACTGCAGGCTGTGGTCTGCCCACTGCTTCCATCCATGGAAAGCAGGGCAGGAGGCAGCATCCCCAGAGGCATCTATGTGGGAGGGAGGGAGGGACACCTGGGTCACAGCCCAGGGAGGCTGGGAGCTGCTCCAAGGCCCTTAGTGACTTCCTGGAACTCTGCCTCAGTGGCGGCACACTGGAGAGGGTGCACCCCAGGTTGGAATGAGACTGAACTCAAGAAGAGACCCTAAGGGACTGGTGAATGGTTCCTGCCCCCAGGAAAGCGAAAGACGCTTACGCTGTCAACACTTAAAGGAAGCCCCCTTGAAGCCCAGAGAGCGGCCAGACTAGACTCATTGATGGGCCATTGGGCCACGCTCCATGGACAAGACATCCCTGTGGGCCACAGCCACGGCACACTGGGGGGATCAAAATGTGTACTTGTGGGGCCTCACCCCTGCCAAAAGCCAAGTCAGTCCCACTCCTGCCATTGGACGTTTCTTCCCCTTCCCTGCTCCCAAATGCACTCCCCTCCTCCCTCGGCCCCCTCCTGTGTTTTGGATTTCTGTTCACTCAGACTTGTAAATGTTTAGTTGTGACCATGACGTATTGTTTGGGTCAATGTCCCTTTCCAATGCATACTAATATATTATGGTTATTATATATGAATATATTTAATGACATGGAAAAAGTTGTGGATTTTCTTTAAGTTTCTTTCCTTTTTTGGGGGGGTGGTTAGAGTTGTAATGGACCCAGATGGAACTTGTAACGTGGGCCCCACATGATAGAACTAAATTCAGATATCATTAAATAAACTCTTGTACACTGTGCTGTCTCCCAGTGTTGATTGGTGGCCTGGGCTGCGGGTGGCGGGCGTGTCGGGAGGCAGGAGGAGGATGGAGTTTTTGGGCAATTTGAGGAATATGGTTTCAGGCTGAAGAACTCCCCGCAAGACAGAGCCCAGGTTTTTCGCAAAGCCTCAGAGACAGAGCCCTGACTCCCCCAGAAAGGCAGGAAAAGAGCAGTTTTGCTTGGAATGTCTTAGGGGCTTGCTGGCTGTGAATGCTGTTTGGAGCTAAAAGGCTATCGAATGGACGGCCTGTCTGTATTGCAGTCTGCAGGAAACCACTCAGGGGACCCATCCTTGCCATTCCCTGGAGTTCCAGTACAGAGGGGGACCCCAAGGGTCACCGGAAAGGGGGTCCCCTCCCACTTGTCCTGCCTACAGCCCCTGGGCAGAGAGCCACCTTTGACCTTCGCCATTTGATTCAGAAGCTGCAGGTAGTTTCTGCCTTTTAAGCCAAGTAGAGACTCAAGAAACTACAGCAGGGTTAGTGAAACTCTAGAGAGCTTGCAAAATATTTTTTTTTCAAGTGATTGCTAAATGCTTTGTGCGGTGCAGAGACTGGGCCAGTGCCAGCACCACGCAGCCACCAAGAGCTGAGCTCACTTGGTTTCTGAGAGGCTATATTTAAACCTCCAAATGGTTGTGATTTCTTTATTAAATAAACAATTCAGTCATTAGGAACATGTTGTGTTGCCATGCAGAGTGGGACTGATCGTCACCAGGAAGCTATAATTTCTGCACCCAGCCATTTTGAAGGCAAGCCTCAGCAACGGGCCTGGTCTAGCCCCTCAGCAACGCAGGCTCCACAGGCCCTTCCTTTGAAGGCATAGGAAGCCCCTTCCCTGCCGTGTGTAGAGCTGACTGGAGATGCCATTAGCTTCTGCTCAGGAAGAAATAGGGCCAGCTCTGCCGCCTCGGGGGGTTCTGGCTCTGGGGACAGGAGCTAGGCTCTCCAGAGCCTGGGGTCAAAGCCAGGGCAAGTGGATATGTGAGTGGTCTCTGGGTGTCCCAATCAGTCTCAGGTTTAAGTCCCTGCTGGAATGACAATGTCTGGGGGTGGTGAGTGGGCAGTGATGAGATCCAGGTCTCAGTTGGCCAGACAGGCTAAGGAGTGAGCAAGCCTTTTCTGGGGGTCTCAGGTGCTCCCCAGGGCCAGTGGGGCCTTTGGTAGGATTTAAGACCCACTGAGACACTGGGCTAAGAAGTCTGTGATGCACTTGTGGCAATTTCATTCTCTGCTTTGGTCATTTTAGGTCAAGGGTCCAGTTCTCAAGGACTTTCATGATGTGGCTTTTTTCTGTCCATTAAAAAAAAAGTCTGGCCAGGTGCAGTGGCTCAGGGAGGCCGAGGTGGGTTGATCACTAGGTCAGGAGTTCAAGACCAGCCTGGCCAAGATGGTGAAACCCCATCTCCACTAAAAATACAAAAATCAGCCAGGCATGATGGTGGGCGCTGCAGTCCCAGGTATTTGGGAGGCTGAGGCAGACAGCTGCTTGGACCCAGGAGGCGGAGGTTACAGTGAGCTGAGATCACCCCACTGCACTCCGGCCTGGACTACAGACTCCGTCCACCACAGTCAGGCCCTGTGAGGGTGGCTGCAGCCCCAGGCCTGAAGGAAACCCACCGTTGCTCAGTGACACATCGGGATGTGTACTGTCAGTAGCCCCTCTGCCTCCCAGGGCCCTGTGCTCAAGTTGGGGGGAGAGGGCATCTGCCAAACTCAATGCAGGGAATAAGCTGGGTTGCTACTAAGACTGGTCCAAGTAGTGGGAAAAGCCCATTTTAGAGACTGGAATACTGAGTCACAAGGAAGCTGGGTGATCACCACCAGGGACCCAGAAGCCAGTGCCATCCTGTCAGAAATGCCTGATGGTGGGAGGGCAGGGACCCTGCAGGTGTCAGAGCTTCACGGGGCCTCCCGGCAGTCCAAGCTGCCATTGGGGAGCTCACTCATTCATAAGGCTCTCCCCTGCGTGTTCCCCTCCACCTCCCAGAGACAGCGCCCTGGCATGGGATGCCTGCTTGTGGCACACACACCTGTAGATTTCAGATGTTGTTGAACAGACATCTCTTTCTCTGCTCTTCTTAAAACCAAATAAAGACATATAAGAAATAGGCCAAGAAAAATGGGGAATGAAAAGAATAACGGAGCCAGTAAGAAACAGAGGCTATGGACAGATTACACTGCTGCTTTATCAGACTGGAGCCTCAGCGGGGCGACGACTCATTTCTGGAAAGAGGTCAATGTCTTTTGTCATTGGCATGTAGGTGGGAAGAAGTCTGTGAAAATTGTAGGAAGCAATCAGAGGAAAGATGGGTCTGGGTAAAATAAGGGGCAAAAACCCACTTAACTTCATCAGGGCTGGGTTAGAAAATCCAACTAGCTAAGAGATGATCCTTAACTAGTCCCTGTTTAAGATGTCGGTGTCACTGTGAACCTCAAGAAGCAGGGGATAGGATTCTAAGAGGCTAAGGTGCTCTTTCCCGACTAGGAGGAAAAATGTGGCTGTTTGGCCAGCCAGCAGTTCTCTCTGACTAGGCAGGAGAGAGCCTGGCAGATTTGAAGAGGGGCTATCGGGAACCTCCATCGGCCTTGAAGAAGGGGAGTTTCAGGGATCTAGCTCACGGAGAAAGCCCAGTCCCAGCCAGGCGGAAGGCTGCAGGCAGCAGAGAAAGGATTTTCTCTATCAAAGCCACAAATGACTGGTGGAGGCCGTGTCCAGGCGGGGGCCCTGTGGGTTTTGAAAGGAGCTGATCATCTTGGGGCTCATGACAGCTAAGGTTTAGTTATAGTTACTAATAAAAATGAAGTTTAAATGGAACAAAAATACCCGCTGTACCCAGGTATCTGGATTTCTTTATATGGTATCTAGAGTTAAAAAGCTTATAATTAATAATCGCTTAAGTTAAACAGTACTTATACTGTTATTTTAATCACATTTATTTTCATTGAAAAGGCACCGGAGGTGGTGACTGTTAAGGCCCTGCCTTGCCTCTCTTCTTTTTTTTTTTTTTTTTGAGACGGAGGAGTCTTG
>NW_016107387.1:4983525-5008332 GCF_001604975.1 Cebus imitator | reverse complement strand
GCCCAGCTAATTTTTGTATTTTTAGTAGAGACAGGTTTCTCCATGTTGGTCAGGCTGGTCTTGAACTCCTGACCTCAAGGAGGCCTTGGCCTCCCAAAGTGCAGGTATTATAGGCGTGAGCCACCGTGCCTGGCCTTGCCTCTGTTCTTTATGCTGGGGGTGAGGACTTAAGGCTCGCCCAGCCAACTCCAAATCACTCACTGTGGGTCCCCAGGGACAGTGGTCCTGGCAGCTTTAAAGGGGGAAATGCCAAGTCTTGCAAACCACGGTGGAAAATGCCACCTTTACATCAGCCATGCTCTCTAGGGTGGCTCTTGAGGCAACAGATACCCCAGAGGGACACATCCCGGCCACTTGGGTATGCGTGCCACTTCTGTCCTGGCTGGGGTGGGAGTCTCACATGATACCCACCACATGGGGAAGACTAAGGGGAGCCAGGGTTCTCCTACCTGCCCGTCCCCACCGTGTGTCCTGCTCGGCCCAAAAGCTGGATGGCAGGTCCTTGCATTCTGACCTCCTGGGTAGCTCTTTATCCACCCTGCCCTGCCTGTGGGTCCAGAGAAGTGAAGTAACTTGTCCAGAGTCACCCAGCTAGCAGTGCTGGGGTCGGGCCTAGAGCCCATTCAGCCAAAAGAACAGAAGCTGCTGTGTGCAGACATCAGGTCAGTGTTTTGCTTGAAAAGGCCTTTCAGTCTGACTGAGCCAGGACTCCGTGGCTCTCGTTCAAAGACGCCCCACGAGTTGCTGGGGCTCCGTGCTGCGCAAGTCAAGAGGAGGTGAGAAAGTCAAACAGACTGTCAATGCTGCTTCCTCTGAGCCCCAAAGTGGGGGCTTCCTCCAAGGAGACGCTGTTTGTAGAGATTTGGGGTCTCGCACAAGACTGGAAGATGAGGCTCTGCAGATTCTTGATCTTCCTTTGGATGATCCATTAGCAACCACCCCACCCCGATGAGGACGTACGTCCTAGGGACCCTTACCAGCCAAAAGCCCTGGGCCCCTGTCCAGCGTGGCCCCTTTCCTTCAGGAACACACGCACCTACCACTAACCCACTTCCCTTCCCTCTCCTTCCTGTGACAATCCGGGTCCCTGGCGGCAGGGCTCATCCTCAGTGCTGCCCCTACTCTTCGCCCTCTCAGCCCTTTGCACCTCCCATCTGGACACAGCCCGTTTCATTCTGCTCTGTTTTGACGGCCTTGACATCCTCCAAGGCTAGCCTGGGTCTGCCTGTGTTGGCAGCTCCTGGAAGCAGGGATCAGGCTGGAAAGAGACAGGAGAGCGTTTTCCTGCACCCTGCTTCATGCTCACATCCTCGCAACAGTCTGTCCTATTGCACTAGGTGGAAGCAGGTGACAGGGCCCTGGGCTGTGGACCTGGAGGCGTCTAGCCCACTGGGCTCAGACTTGGGTTGGGGAAGAAACTTTTTAGTGGAGCCAAGCAGGGCGCTCTGTGCTTGTGTGTGCCAACTCACGCTGTCCTCACAGCAACCCTGCGAATAGGAAGGAAGCCTCCTCTCCATGTCCTAGACAAGGAAACAGAGGCAGAGGAAGGAGACCTGCCCGTGCTCACTGAGCTGGTAAGTGGTGTGGTTCTCATTAGGGCCGTTCACTGCATATTTCAGGCTTTGGCCTTCTGGACACGTCCTGGTCCCCTCATGGTGGAGCAGGCCAGGTGATGAGTTCTGGCCAGTGAGGTATGAGCAGAGGTGTGGGCAGTGAGGGGTGAGCAGAAGGTGATGGCTTTGCTTCTGGGCTGCACATTTCACCGCTGGGGTGAGCGCTTCCAGAGTTCCCTTATCCTTTGCCAGAGAGACCACAGTGGCTTTCCCATCAGCCTGGGTCAGAGCTGGGCAGCAGTCTGGACTCCCAGACCTCAGGTCTTCCTGGCATGCCTGGAGCCCTCAATCCCTGCGAAATGGGACACGTGGCTCTTTCTCTGGTGTCTCTGTCCACAGGGGGTTTCAGGTCATGCCCTCTTTTTTTTTTTTTTTTTTTTTCTGAGGTGGAGTCTTGCTGTGTAGCCCAGGATGGAATGCAGTGGCGCGATCTTGGCTCACTGCAACCTCCACCTTCCAGGTCTTGGTTCAAGCAATTCTCCTAGCTCAGCCACCCAAGTAGCTGGGATTACAGGCACACGCCACCATGCCCAGCTAATTTTTGTATTTTTAGTAGAGACAGGGTTTCACCACGTTGGCCAGGCTGGTCTTGAACTTGAACTTGTGATCTGCCCACCTTGACCTCCCAAAGTGCTGAGATTACAGGCGTGAGCCACCGCGCTCGGCTTAGGTCATGAGCTAATCCACAAGAAACTTGCCTGCCTGTGAATCCCCTACCTTCTTCTCAGTGAAATCTTGCGCTTTGGAAATCACCCATCATCAACCCTAATTCTTTCCACTTTTGTCATGGAGGGGAGAACAAGGTCAGCTGGCCCAGCCTGCTTTCCATGTGGATAACACGAACTCAGCCGTCCCTGGACCTGGCGTCCTCCGCAGGCCTGCCCCATCTGTCTGCTCTGAGACCCACACACACGCACCCACACTGCGCACACTCTCACACAGGGCAGTCAGAGCCAGGTGAGGTGCCAAATAACAGCGTGTTCCCCTGACTTTGTAATCTCACCCCTCTGAACCATCTACAGTGCTCTCCAGCCAGACCACCTCCTGCCCCACCTGCGTTATTCAGCAGCCTTGTTTCTGGCTGCTTATAAAGATGTGTCAGCCTTGAAAGATGAGAGTCAATTGTCACCAAGGAAATGAAAAAGAATGTGCTTCTAGGGCCGACGGCAGTTCCCAAAGTACAGTCCAGAAATATTTTTGTGAAGTGGCAGCTGGCTCCACGAGGAGGAGTGCTGAGCCTGGCGGGGTGGCAGTTACACACTCAGACACACCCGTCACCTACCTCCTTCCCCATTACCCGGACACACAGGGCCCTGAATATACACCCATTTCCTACACAGAAACATGGCTTCCGCAAGCACTCCAGACATCAAGGCTTCAAACTGCCTCTTCATCTGGTGTCCCCAGGATGCCCAGAGTACTGCCAGGTGGCCACAATCCACTGGCAGCCATGAAGCAGGGACCTCGAGGGACCCCTGGCTAGCACCAAAATGATCAAAGTCAAAACTCAAAGGGCCACACTGGGCCCGGTGCACTAGGCGGCTCTCCAGAGCTTTGAGTCTTTACGGAAGCAATGCACAAGAGTTAGGAGCTTTGGGGGAATTTATTGAGGGCAGGCTTTGCGTACCAAAAGGGTGCTGGGTTTTCATCTGTCGTTGGCAGGTGTCACGGCTGATGGTCTCTTTACCGCCATCAGTTGGTTGGCCAGACTGCGACGACCACAATAGCCACGAGCAGCAATAAAATCACCATGATCATCCCTGAAAAAGAGGAGCAGAAAATACCTCTTTTAATGATTCCTGCCAGAAGAGCTTCACACATTCTGAGTGTCTGCAAAGAGTCAGAGGGATGTAGCTCCCTCTGAGCCTTGTACTCTGAGGCGGAGAGGGGTGGTCAGTAGCCTGGGGCAAGGCTGCTGCCCAGCTCTGGCTTTGCAGGATGGTGAGTGCAGAAGGAGGGGCCTGGTGTGGTCAGGCCTCTCCAGGCTACACTCAGGCCAGGAGGGGGAGCCTGCTATGCCCCTGACTCTAGCATCTGTGCACACCCTGGACCACAGGGGAGGGTAGAAGTAGCGGACAGTAGCCACCCTCACTACTCAATCAGATTATGCATTGATGAAGCACTGATAAAGCAAAGGGCTTAGGAGCTGTATTCTAGAACCCAGTTCTCCTTTCTCCACATGGCTTCACTTTGTCTTCTTGAGTCCAAGATCCTTTTGTCACCCATGTGTAAAAACATTCACGAACAGAGGTGCTCGTTTTAATATATACTTTTTCTGCTAGTAGTTTCTGGTTTCATTTCCCGACATTTCTGGCTGGAGAGCATGGGTCTTCCCAGCCAGCACCACGGTGGGTCCAGCTTTGCCTGCCAGCCCTGCAGTCGTGCATTTGGATTGACCATGGCCTGTTCCTCCACCTGATGCTGATGAAGTGGGCCCCACAGAACGCAGCCCTCCCTCAAGGCAATGAGCTCACTGTCGCCCATGTTCATTTGCCCAGTAGTTAACAATGAGTGCTTGCCACACGCCAGGTATCAGGGGTGACAAGGTGTAGCATAAGGGAGGTGGGGCGTGCCTAGTGCCAAGTAAGCACTCAAGAAAGGTTTGCTCACTCAAGAGTCCTTGAGCTGCCAAGGCCCCAGGAGGGAGGTGGGGAGCAGAAGAGGAGAGGTCCATGAAAATGCTTCAGAAAGTAACAGGGAGAGCCACATGTGCAGAGTCACATGGTCGCGTGGCCATCAGGACTGCTCAATCCTGCTGTAGTCTGTGGCCTAAGTTTGTCAGCAAAGAAAATGCTAAATTTCATTCAGACATTTGTGAAAATAAGAGTGCCATTTGCGGCCGGGTGCAGTGCTCACATCTGGGTGCAGTGGCCAGGTGCAGTGGCTCACATCTGGGTGCAGTGGCCAGGTGCAGTGGCTCAGCACTTTGGGAGGCTGAGGTGGGTGGATCACAAGGTCAGGAGATTGAGACCATCCTAGCCAACATGGTGAAACCCTGTCTCTACTAAAATACAAACAAACAAACAAAACTAGCCAGGCATGGTGGTGCACGCCTGTAGTCCCAGCTACTTGGGAGGCTGAGGCACGGGAATCACTTGAACCCAAGAGGCGGAGGTTGCAGTGAGCCGAGATCGTTTCACTGCACTCAAGCCTGGTGACAGAGTAAGACTCCGTCTCAAAAAAAAAGAGGGCAATTTGCTTTTTCTTCCAAGTTCACAGACTTCCTGAATCCCCTCCACAGATCCTCAAAGTTCACTGTGGATCAGGTAGTGTAAATCTTAAGCTCAACCCATGTGGGCACGGCACCATGGTTTTGAATAGTGAGAAGACTTAAAAATGTGTGGCCAGTGGGTGGGTGCAGTGGCTCACACTTGTAATCCCAGCACTTTGGGAGGCCAAGGTGGGCGGATCATCTGAGGTCCGGAGTTCGAGACCAGCCTGGCCGACATGGTGAAACCCCGTAAAAAATACCAAAAAAAAGTTAGCCTGGTGTGGTGGCGGGCACCTGTAATCTCAGCTACCAGGGAGGCTGAGGCAGGAGAATCACTTGCACCCGGGAGTGTGCAGTAAGCTGAGATTGCACCACTGCACTCCTCCAGCCTGTACAACAGCAGCAAAACTCCATCTCATAAAAAGAAGTATGGCAAGCTTCTTTGTCATCTACCTGTGATTGTGGGTGAATTTTTCTAATACAGGCCCTTTCTCTGATGATCCAATCTTTTGAGAGATGCTTCTCTTGGGGACCCAAGATTTCTCTCCCTGTTCCTGTAGGTGAAAACCTCAAGCCTAGTGTACGCTTAAGGCTCTGCCAACTTTGGTTTATGGGCCAAATCTGGCTGTGCTCTGTTTCTGGACAACTCATGAGCTAGCAATAGTTTTTTTTATATTTGTAGAGGGTCGTCTAAAAAATAAAAGAAGGAGATGTGACAACGTCTGTGGTCTGCACAGCCTAAACTATTTATGACCTGGCTTTTTCCAGGGGCTTGCTCGCTCCTGCTCTCCATCACAGTGACCGATAATGACCCAGCTGCAGCAGTTCATCCACTTAGGTGCTGGCTTTCAATGCTCTGTTCATTTCTTTCATCTAGGGATTTCCTTTCTTCCTTGTAAATTCAGCTATGCATTAACATTTGTGGGTGGGTTTACACTATTTTACCTGACATTTCAAGATGCTTGCAGTGAGAAAGTAGGGGTAGGGATTTGTGTGTGTGTGTGTGTGTGTGTCTGTGTGTGTGTGTTTGTGACTATCTTAGTCCATCTTCTTCCCAGAAGCAGAAGAACAAATCTTTTTTTTTTTTTCCTTGAGACAAAGTCTCACTCTAGTCCCACAGGATGGAGTGCAATGGAGTGATGTGGGCTCACTGCAAACTCCGTCTCCCGGGTTCAAGCGATTCTCCTGCTTCAGCTTCCTGGGTGACTGGGATTACAGGCACTTGCCACGTGCTTGGCTAATTTTTGCATTTTTAGTAGAGATGCTGTTTCACCATGTTGGCCAGGCTGAACTCCTGACCTCAGGTGATCCGCTCGCCTCGGTCTCCCAAAGTTCTGGGATTACAGGCGTGAGCCACTGCTCCTGGCAGAAGAACAAATCTTTTCACTGATTTCTGCCTCCAGAAACATCTCCAGGTTGACCAAAAGCTCCCCTGGGCAGGAGCATCGCTAGTTCTTGGTTATTCTCGTGCCTGTATGGTGTCTGGTCGAGGACTTGTTCCTGGCTGGGTGAAGGTTTCTGCTGCTCAACATCAGGAGAAGATGATGGGAATGAGGAGGCAGGCACAGGCAGGGGTGGGGTGAGGGGGCAATCCCTGGCACTCCAGGGCCTGGGCTTACCCTAAGTTGAGAGGGAGGGGCTGACAGCTGAGGAGATACGGGAAAGGATGAGAGGTGTTTGAGGAAGAGGTAGCGCTCCTGAGGCTCCAGCAGGATCACAGCTGGGAGGACACGTGGGCCTAGAAGCTCTCTGTGCAGCAAGGCAGGCTCCACACTGAGGCTCTGATGGCCCAGAGCAGAGGCCGGTACAGTGACCGTGAATTGTCAAATCGGGGTGATTATGAGAGCGTCGGAACAAGTGACAAGAACAGATAAATCAAGAAGAACAACTGCCAACCCAAATGCCCATCGATGATAGACTGGACAAGGAAAACAACAACAAAATAACAACTGATTGGGAAGAGGAAAGCACACATCTGGTTTTAGCTTCTACACCCCAAGCTTGAAGTCCCAGGGAAGAGGCCTCGAGGCACCCGCAGTCGCTACCATTCCTGATTCGGAGCCCTGCGGTGAGGGACCGCCCGGCCTGTGCATTCCTCAGTCCGGTCCGTGCTCCGCGGTCCGGTCCGTGCTCTGTGATGGAGCTACAGCAGGCTTTTCGGAATGTAAAGCACGTCAGGTGACCTCCTTGCTTAAACCCTCCAAAGGCTGAAATCAAGATCCAAACTTTACAGACTTGGCCTTGCACAACCTGGCCCTGCAACCCTGCAGCCGCACTCTGCTTGCTGTGCTCCAGCTACCCTGGGTGTCTCCACTGCCTGCGACAGGCCGATGCACAAGGCAAGGGCCCTGCCTCCCGGCTTCTACATGTGCTACCCTTTCCATCCAAGAACTCCCCACCCTTGGTCTAGTAAATCCCCCAAACTCAGTGTCAGTGGCACTTTCCCAAGGAACTCTTTGTTGTCCTCCAGTTACCTGTGCCCTCTTTGCCCCCCTAAGTTCTCCATGGTAACCCTTTTTAAATTTTTTTTTTTGAGATGGAGTCTTGCTCTGTAGCCCAGGCTTGAGTGCAAAAGGTGTGATCTCGGCTTACTGCAGCTTCTGCCTCCCGAGTTCAAGTGATTCTCCAACCTCAGTCTCCCGAGTATGTGGGACTACAGGTGCCCACCACCACACCTGGCTAACTTTTGTATTTTTAGTAGAGATGGGGTTTCACTATGTTGGCCAGGCTGGTCCAAACTCCTGACCTCAAGTGATTCACCCTCCTTGGCCTCCCAAAGTGCTGGGAATACAAGTGTGACCCACCGCACCTGCCTTAAATCATTATTTAGGTACTCAGTTACCATCTATCTCTCCTGGGCACATGAACGTCTACAACAGGGACTGTGGTTTCTCATTCACCCCCATATCCCCAGTACTCAGAACAGAGCCTGACACAGGAAAGAGGCACAGACACACACACACACACACACACACACACACACACACACGTGTGTGTGTGTGTGTGTGTGTGTGTAAAAATGAATACATGTATTGAATTTTTGCAAGGGATAAGAAGAGACACAAGCGGCACAGAAGGAGTGATCAACAGAGGGAGAAGCTGAGAAAATGTGGCAAGAAGGCCAATGAGCAAGAAAATTCAAAAAGTGGTCAATGCCAACCCATAGTACTGCAGAGGGAAGAAGACAGAAGAAAGCTCCTGGGCTGCAGAGACCTTCCCTAGCAGTTTTAGCACATGGTGGGTGGGTCTATTGAACTATTATTATTACAGTGGTGCCTTTAAAGCTGCTAATTTTTCTACCACAGATACTGTGAATTAGACAAATTGTGTCCCAGTAAAGGCATGACGGGGCGCACAGTATCAGCAATGGCCATCTTGGACAGTAAGTTGATAAGATGTGATAAACTGCGTTCTTGTCCAAAAATGAAAAGGGGGATTTCAAGAGTAATGACAAATAAGGCTTTTATATTTTAAACCCTTTCAGAGCAAACAGGAGGAGACTTTCAACAGGCTTAAGTAAACTGGTGTCTATTGGGGTCAACTGAGGAGGTCATTTTAAGATGGCTGGTGACAGCGATAAGCAAAGGCCAACTGCTGCCTTTTGGATTCTTTGGGTCAAAGGAAAGGTGTTTATCTACCTTATCACTGCAATCCTTTTTCTTTGAGAAGTTTGGCTTTCTTGGAATGTGATCCCAGCTCTGGCACCTTTCTGAATGGAGTGTCTCTCCTCTGAAGGATGTTTCAGAATGAGTAGGCAAGGATCTTTTAGAAGCCAGGGAAAGCTGAGCCACACCGTTTGTGAAATAGTCACACGTGCCCAGTTTGGTGCTAAGTGCTATGGGGATATTGCTTGGCTTAATTCTCCACATTATACATCTCCATTGTATATATGAGGAAGCTGAGGTTCTGGAAGGTTCACTCTCCTACCTAAGGCCCTCTGGCTGGTAAGAGGAAGAACTCGAATTGGAATCCAGGTGGGTAGGACCCTCTGCCCACACTCTAACCCTTCTCTGCACCAGTGGAGCCCGTGTGGAGGCATCCTGACCTGAGACAGAGTGTAGGGTCCGTCAGGGAGAGAGGCCCAGACTCCCTGGAGCTGAAACACTGGGGTAAAGAGTTTCTTCTCTTTCCATCCTCTTCTCTTTCTTGCTCCCTCCCTCCCTCCTTCCCTTCCTTAGCTTTTTATGATGGAAAATTTTAAACATATACAAAAGCAGACCGAAGGCCATGCAGAACGGGGATGAGCCCAACCGTCAGCTTTTTTTTTTTTTTTTGAGTTTTGCTCTTGTTACCCAGGCTGGAGTGCAATGGCGCGATCTCGGCTCACTGCAACCTCCGCCTCCTGGGTTCAAGCAATTCTCCTGCCTCAGCCTCCTAAGTAGCTGGGATTACATGCGCGCGCCACCATGCCCAGCTAATTTTTTGTATTTTTAGTAGAGACGGGGTTTCATCATGTTGACCAGGACGGTCTCGATCTCTTGACCTCATGATCCACCCGCCTTGGCCTCCCAAAGTGCTGGGATTACAGGCGTGAGCCACCGTGCCCCAGCCCATCCATCAGCTTTAACAGAGATCCATTCACGGCCAGTCTGGCTTTATGCAAACCCTCACCTGCTCCCTGTGTCTCATGTATTATTTTGAAACGAATTCCAGACAGGTCATCTACAAATATTTCAGTAAATATCACTAAAAGGCACCATTAAAAAAAGACACACACACTCCCTGCGACATAACCACAGAGGGTCTGACGGTTCCTAAAGGTGGAGGCAGGGAAGAGCTGGGGACTCTTCTGATCTAGGGAGGTGGCTCCAGTCTCGAGGATGCAGCAGACCCTCCTGCTGGAGGGTCATGGGAACCGGCATCATACTTGGTCACGTGTGAAAGACAGAACTTAGTATGTCTGCCTCAGAATAGTTCTTAAACCTCATGGGGGTCTACTCATCCATTTCCCCAGCTAAGGAAATGTTTGACATTTCAGAACAAGGAAAGACAGTCGAACTTCTGGGAGGCTGCCAACTTCTTAAACAATGAACGCTCTCTGCCCCCAACGCGAGCACAGAACACCTGGTGCAGCTCCTGACTTCAGGACCGTTTCCTCCGCGTTTCACTCAGCTCCTGCCCTGGGCCCGCTGGCACCTGGAGAGGCAGATTTTCCCTTCCAATCCTCAAGAGTCCCTTTCAGGGGCAGGCAGGGGATGCCAGGGTTACAGGAGTGGAAAAAAATGTCCATTTCCTTTGGTCAGTTTACCAGATGAGTATTACTCAACCACTTACAATATTTACAAGTCCAGCTCATGGCAATTAAAAAAAGATGTAAGAAAACAAACTCCTTTTCAAACTGGGAGAGGATATTAAACACAGTCTCTCAGGAACAGTGTTGTGTTTTCTGAAGATTGTTCATCTGGAGTCATGGTCCCATACTTTTTTCCAGTGAAACACTGGAGACTAGCAAAATATGGAGCTTGTGCTGCCAGCACCCCTGCCACAGTTGGGTGTAGGTCACAGCTCTCAGTGTCCACTGACATGGAGGAGGAGGGGAAGGAGGGGAAAGAAATCTGGAGGCTGACTTTGCGAGAGAGAGAGAGCGAGAGAGGGCAGATCTCCGTGGTGGTCACTTCTGCCCTGTAGCTGCAGGGGAACGTGGCAGGTACACTGATGGGAAAGGAGCAGGGAGGGAGGGGTGATGCACAGATTATCCAGGGGGAGTCTTTTTCTGGTTTTGCTTCAAGGAAAGCTGCCTTAGCTGCTCACTACTGTTGGTTGTCTTGAACCAAAATGCTTATTTTGGCCAGGCACGGGGGCTCACACCTGTGACCCCAGCACTTTGGGAGGCTGAGGTAGGTGGATCACCTGAGGTCAGGAGTTCAAGACCAGCCTGGCCAACATGGTGAAACCCCATCTCTACTGAAAAATGCAAAAAGTAGCCAGGCTTGGTGACAGGTACCTGTAATCCCAGCTACTCAGGAGGCCGAAGCAGGAGAATTGCTTGAACCCAGGAGGTGGAGGTTGCAGTGAGCCAAGATCGCACCACTGCACTCCAGCCTGGCCAACATGGCAAAACCTAGTCTCTACTAAACAATGCAAAAATTAGCTGGGTGTGGTGGCAGGCACTTGTAATCCCAGCTTCTTTGGAGTCTGAGGCTGGAGAATCGCTGGAACTCAGGAAGCGGAGGTTACAGTGAGCTGAGATCATGCCACTGAAATCGTGCCACTGTGCTCCAGTCTCAGTGACAAAGCAATATTTCATCTCAAAACAAAAAACAAAAAAAACAACGAAATGCGTATTTTTTGTTTGCCTCACCTTTCACACCAGAAGAGTTAGGCCAACTGGCAACTCCCATGTCACTGATAACCTCTAAAGATGAATAGAAGACACTTAGGGACGATTCCTGTAGTTTGGTGGTTGTTTTTTTTTTTTTTTTTTCGCAGTTGTGCCTGTCAATAGAGGTGACATTTGCTTATGTATTAACCAGTTGATTCTCACTGATCAAACAGACTTTTCACAGCAGACTCCTGAGCTGAGGTGGGGAATAAGCAGGAGAAGAGACAAAACTGGAATATTTATCTTTAAAAGTTCATGTAAATGTTCCCTTTAATCCCATGACTGGGCAAATACACTAAGAAAAGAGTAGACACCGTGCAGAGAAGGTGAGCATATTTACATTCTGATTTCCAGAATGAGCGGCTGGAGGATGGCAGCTATGTTTGAGGTCTCTGCCCAGACCTGCCCACTCCAGGGCTGTGAGTGCTCTGCTGGGGGGCCCAGGTGTGGCACTAGCAGCCTTCCTGAAGCTGCTGCTCAGCTGCGCTCAGAGAAACCAGGCACTGGGGGTGTGGAGGGGAGAACCTACCTGCTTCTGATCTCACCCCTCTTGAATCTATCTTACCCCACAGTTCTACATTTGAATTTCCCCTGAATAACGCTTCCATTAAAACACTGGGCAAAAGTCTTCTCTGGTTTTCTGAGTTTGTTTTGTTCTTAGCCTGACATCCAACTCATCCCTGCAAGTTTTCCTCTCTCTGTTTCGTGGGTTCACCTTCCTCTGCAGCTCCAGGGGGTTGCCTCTGACTCATCACTGGAGTCTCTGCCCGCTCCCCTCTGAGTGCAGCCTCAGCCCATTTTCCGCCCGCCCCAGGGCAGGGCTGAGGCCTTGACTGCTTGTCCTCAATATTTCCTATCCTCCATGAAGACTGCTTAGCCCATACACAGCCAGCCTGCCCTGGAATCCAAGGCCATCTGCAGCAAGGCCATTGCTCTTAAATGACTGTCTTCCACCTTTTAGGATCTTTTTAATTTATTTTTATTATTTTATTTTATGTTTATTTTTTGAGACAGAGTCTCCCTTCTGTTGCGCGGCTGGAGTGCAGTGGCATGATCTCAGCTCATTGCAACATCTGCCTCCTCCTAGGTTCAAGTGATTCTCCTGCCTCAGCCTCCCAACTAGCTGAGATTACAGGCACCCACCACCACGTCCAGCTAATTCTTGTATTTTTAGTAGAGACAGGTCTTCACCATGTTGGCCAGGCTGGTCTCCAACCCCTGACTTCAGGTGATCTGCCGATCTCAGCCTCCCAAGGTGCCGGGATTACAGGCATGAGCCACCGCGCCTGACCAGGTTCTTTTATTATTAATACTTCCTTCCTTAAGCCATAGAATCTCCAAAATCAGAGATCAATGCAGTCTGATTCGGTGGAAGGGGCACCGATTTTACAGTCAGGAAGACCTGACTTCTAATCTGCCACTGGTGACCTATGACACATTGGGAAAGGAAGAATTCTCTGGAGCTCGGTTCTACCATCTTTGAAACAAGACTGGAAAATCCTGACTGACTTCACAGGCTTGCTGTGCAGGTTTGGGAAGATATAGTACATGAGATTTCTAGAACATAGCTGGCACTCAGTAAACAGTAACTCTCCCGACAATAATTATTGTTCCTCATGGAGACCCTGCCTGAAACGGGTGCCCAGTAGTGGCAGGTGCTCCATCAATGTCCCACAACAGAGCTGGCCTCACAGAAATCAAATGTCACTCTCTCGAAAAGAAGGAAGAGTCACAAAAACAAGAGGAACACCTGGGTGGCATTTAGTGTAGAAACAGAGGGAGCAATTCTCGCTGAGGCCCGGCGGTGATGCGGGCATCCGGGAAAGATTGGAAGTTCAGGGTGGAATGTCTGGCAGCCTCCGTGTCTGTTATTGGCTACAGGAAAGGCAGCTGTGCTGGGCAGGACACGGGCAGCGGTCAGCAGGCAGGCAGAGCACAGCCAAGTGGACACCAGGTGAGGGGAGCTGTGAAAGGCCTAGATGTGAAAGCCTGTGAGGAAGTGGAGGAGGTCAGAGCCGGGGAGGGTGCGTCACAGGACAGGGTCACAGGCAGGAAGAGGAGAAGTTTAAAGCAAACCACAAGGGGCACCTGGCTTTATAACACGTTCAGCAACGCGGAGAAGGGGCGGAGAGGAACCCAGGGGCAGGGGAGCTGGGCATCTGGGCATGCTGCATAAGTAACAATAATGACAATGAAAATAATAGCTGTAGTGGCCGGGCGCGGTGGCTCACGCCTGTAATCCCAGCACTTTGGGAGGCCAAGGAGGGCAGATCCCGAGGTCAAGAGATCAAGACCATCCTGGCCAACACGGTGAAACCCCATCTCTACTAAAAATACAAAAACTAGCTGGGTGTGGTGGTGCACACCTGTAGTCCCAGCTACTCAGGAGGCTGAGGCAGGAGAATCAATTGAACCCGGGAGGTGGAGGTTGCAGTGAGCTGAGATTGCACCACTGCACTCCAGCCTGGGCTACAGAGTAAGATTCCATCAATCAATCAATTGATCAGTATATAAGTAAATAAATAAATAAAAGTTGTAGTGGCCAGACACGGTGGTTGATGCTTGCAATCCCAGCACTTTGGGAGGCCAAGGCAGGTGGATCACTTGAGCACAAGAGCTCGAGACTAGCCTGGGCAGCATGGTGGAACCCTATCTCTAATTTAAATTTAAAAAAAGAGAAAAATAGTAATGTTAATAGTAGTAGTGTAACAAGAACAGAAGTCGAGAATAAAGCCTAGGCAACAATGCGAGCTCTCACCTCTACAAAAAATATTTTAAAATTAGCTGGCTGTGATGATGCATGGTTATAATCCCAGCTACTCAGAGGCTGAGGTGGGGGGGCTTGCTGGAGCCCAGGAGTTCAAGGCTGCAGTGAGCTCTGATTGCACCACTGCACTTCAGTCTGAGTGACAGAGTGAGATCCTGTCTCTTAAAAGTCAAGAAGGCCGGGCATGGTGGCTCATGCCTGTAATCCTAGAACTTTGGGAGGTTGAGACAGGTGGATCATCTGAGGTCAGGAGTTTGAGATCAGCCTGGCCAACATCGTGAAACCATGTCACTACTAAAAATACAAAAATTAGCTGGGCATGGTGGTGTGTGCCTGTAGTCTCAGCAACTCGGGAGGCTGAGGCAGGAGAATCGCTTGAACCCAGGAGGTGGAGGTTGCAGTGAGCTGAGCTCCCACCACTGCACTCCAGTCTGGGCGACAAAGTGAGACTGTCTTAAAAAAAAAATAAAATAAATAAAAGAAAAGTCAAGATTAATGTACTGTTATGCCATTAGGTACATGCACTCAGAAAGTTTTCAGGACTCAAGTCCCATATTATTTTCACCATCAGACAATGAGGCTAGCAGGGCAACAATTTCCCCCAATCTATAAATAAGAAAATAGGGACTCTAAAGTTAACAGGGTGAAAAGAAGAGCTGAGACCCCTAAGTCTTGACCATCCCACACTCCCTCCAGAGTGCCCAGGAAGGCAGAGGCCGGCGACCTGACTGGCGCTGGGTGAATGGCCATGTTCTCCGGGAAGGACCATCAGGGAGCTCGGCCTGACTCAGAGAGCTGGGAGGTCAGGATAGGAGGAGGCGACCTGGGTGGGCCGTGGACGTCCTGCAGGATGAAGGTAGCGAGCCACAGACTGTGACATGTGCCTGTGACTCCTCAACGAAACAGGTTACTGGGCAAAACAATCAGCCCCCAAATAGAATCTTAGCTGGATCTTAGTTTTGTGTCATGCTGACTGAATGTAACAGTCTGAGCCTTTAGACAAGATTGCAGTTGAGGAATACAGGACAGTGGGCTGAGAAAGGGCCTGCAGGGTCCAGCCCGAGCTTTCTGGCTTCTGTGAGCAAGTTACCCAACACCTCTGCTTTCAGGCTTCCTCAGGGACCACGTGGGACAACGCACACATTTCCTAAAGCTGCGGGCGGATGGCAGGATATAGCAGCCCAGGGCCTGGTACACAGCCAGTGCTGGCTAAACATGGGCTGGCTAAATTCTTCTGAAAAGTACCAGCTTTCTGAGGGTCAGAACTGTGGTCTTTTAGGCTGTGTGTAGTGGCTCACGTCTATAATCCCAGCACTTTGGGAGGCTGAGGTGGGTGGATCACCTGAGGTCAGGAGTTTGAGACCAGCCTAACATGGTGAAACCCCATCTCTACTAAAAATACAAAAATTAGCCAGGCGTGGTTGTGTGAGCCTGTAATCCCAGCTACTCTGGAGGATGAGGCAGGAAAATCACTTGAACCAGGGAGGCGGAGGGTGCAGTGAGCCGAGATCACACCACTGCACTCTAGCCTGGGCAACAGAGCGAGACTCCCTCTCTAAAAAAAAAAAAAAAAAAAGATCTGTGGTCTTTTGTGGGGTGGCTCTTTGGAGCAGCCAGGCCAGTGCCCCTCATGTGCCTGGGTGGGTTTGTGCTGAGGTGACACCGGGAAGAGAGAGGCACCCTCCTCACCCTGGCAACTCAGTCCTTTTCTCGGAAGGCCAAGCCCCCACCTGGAGAGAATTCGGCCCCAGCCCGAGCTGGTGCCCAGCACCATGCTGACAAGGCACTGCTCTGCAGGAACACAGAAATGTGGAAAGAATCAGCTGGAAAGAAGGCAGCAACTGTTGGAAAAGAGAACAGTGTGAAGAAAGACATCTGGGGGCCAGAGGGAGCAAGAGAATCAGGGGAAGGTGACTTGGAAGGGGTGGGGGTTGAGATGAAGGGAAAAAGGACTGGCCTAGAAACAGGAAATTAAAAGGAATTAAGACTGCAGGTCATGGGGCCGACAAGCTGGATGGCAGCCGAGTGAAAGGCAGGTCCCTGGGATCTGGGGTCTAGGATCCAGGCATGAGCACCTGGCCGGGTGTCAGGTGGCCGTGCAGCAGCAGTCACAGCCATGGGGCTCTGGTGAGGCTGCCACTTGGTCAATGGAGACTTCGCATGAGAGCCCACGGCCCAGCCAAGGAGAGTCAGGTCAGACTGGCTGGTGAAGCTGTCCCAGTGCTGAATAGCAGCACTGCCCCAGTAAGATTTACCCAAGACACTTAGGCTTACCCATACTAGAACCAGACTGAACAGGTAACTGTTTAGTAACTGCTGTGTGTCAGGCCCAATTGACGCAAAGATACACACCTGGTTCTTCACGGGTCTGTGGGTCTGATGAGAGATGCAGAAAACCAACCCCATCTGTACCCACGCCCAACACAAACACGGAACTCTGCAGATGACAGCCGCTCCTTAGAGGGAGTGTGTCAAAACTCCGCCATTATTGTCGCTTCCTGCACAGAAAGTGCTGAATAGTTTCTAGGTTCCATCTGTGTTTTTAAGGTGTTATTCATTTCCCTTCCCTGAAATTTGCTCAGCTCTACAATCGCCAGAAGTCAAGGGCAGAATTCAATTGTAAACAGATAATCCTTCCTATCAGCCACCAAGAGCAGCAGATTAGGAGTTGTCAAGCCAATAATTTAATGCCAATTCTCTGGCACGTCAATATTTGCTAAGAAATATCCCTTCATTGTGCTGTGTGTTACCCCTGGGAATGTGAATCTGTCTGGAGTCTGGCAGAAATTCAAGTGTCTTTGAAAAGACAGTCAGGAACTCTGTTACGGATATCTTGTTTTGACAATTCCCTCTTGGCTGTCAGAAGATTCCTGCGAGGTTCCAGTCAGGCTATGGATTCAGCATTACAAACCCCTCCATTTGTCTTATTTAGATACTTTACCTGGCACCACTTAGGGACAGCTGGCAGGGCGACACCAGAGCACCGCTACCAAAGTTCTACAAAGGCAGGGCAAAGGGACATCGCTGCTACAATCAGCTTTGTCAATACATCAAATGCTTATCTGATTTGTTAAAAAATCATGCCGGGTGCAGTGGCTCACGCCTGTAATCCTAGCACTTTGGGAGGCTGAGCCAAGTGGACTGCCTGAATTCAGGAGTTCGAGACCAGCCTGGCCAACACAGTGAAAGCTTGTCTCTACTAAAATACAAAAAATTAGTTGGGCGTGGCAGTGTGCACCTGTAATCCCAGCTACTCAGGAGGCTGAGGCAGGAGAATTGCTAGAACCTGGGAGGTAGAGGTTGCAGTGAACCGAGATCTCGCCACTGCACTCCAGCCTGGGTGAAAGAGTGAAACCCTGTCTCTTAAAAAAAAAAAGGAAATCATTTGACCAATATGCAAAGACTATGCAGTAGATCTGCATTGGGTTTCTGAGTTCCATGCCTCAAAACAACATATTTCTGGAGTGGCCCAATAGTGTGTCTGTTCAACTTAACCCTGCCTCCATATACACAGCTGATGTGATGGACCTCAGGTGAGGCCAACCAGGTACTCTTCTCCACCAATTTTGGGTTTTGACCTGAGCACAGCTGGGGCTCAGTCACAGGAATGGTAACACTCGAGGGGTGGGCCACGAACTTGGCCCGGAAGGTCCCAGGCCCAGCCTTTGCTCAGACTTGTCCTTAGACTCGGTTGGCTCCATCATCCCTTGGGTTCCCACAAATACCTCAACATCACTCAAATAAAGGACATGTTTTTTAACCTAAACGGGTCAAAGTCATTTCTGCTTATTTGCAACCAAGACCTTTTGGCAGAGAGATCAGCAAAAATCACTATTTGTGTCTAGTTAATTGGAAAACCGTAAGCATGACCTTAGCATGCTTTTGCTTTACTACTTTAGTCTTCAAAGGGCAGTCCCAAGAAGTTGCCCCTGAGGACACCCAGTCTGGGTTCCAACTTTTTACTCTGAAGAAGCTAAAGTCCCCACAGAAATACCTGTTGACTGCACTCCAGCCTGGGCAACCAGAGGGAGATCCTGTCTCTAAAAAATAAGCAAATAAGGAAAATATGGAATTCTAATATAAGAAGTATCTCATGACTTGCTTTCATTTAACTAATGGTCTTAAATATCGTTCATACAGACCTACCTTCAATCTTTTTAGTGGCTGCAGACTACTTGTTCAGAAGATACCCTGGTACTAGACTTTGAGGCTATTTCAAAATTTTTGCTGTAAAAAGAAATGCTGCAGAAAACATCTTTGAACATAAACCTTTGTGTATGTGTACATGAATTTCTGTAGGATAGATTTCTATATATGGAATCCTGGGACAAAAAGTATGTGCATTTTTTATTTTGATAGTCTCGCTGATTGTATTTTCCAGCAACGATCTCTCTCAATCCACATACTCTTCATAGAATGTGACTTTGACATTCCTCTCATCAGGAGGTAGGATCTGAGTCCTCTCCCAGTGAACCTGATAAGCCCTTGGTGACTACTGCACCAATACAGTACGGCAGCAGTGACACTCTGTGACTTTCAACGCGAGGTCATAAAGATGACACACCCTTCCACCTTGCTTGTTCAGCACAGCCACCATGTGAGTGGCTCACCGTCCATAAGGCTGCCACGTTACAAGGCAGCCCAAATTAGTCCAAATGGAGAGACCACATGAGATCATAAGAAGAGAGAGTCAAGAGATGCTGAGCCAGCCCCACCGGGTCCCAGCTTCACCATTATACTGACTATATTACAACTGCATGAAAATCCCGAGGCAGAGCCAGCCAGCCGAGCCCTTTTCAAATTCCTAACCCACAGAATTGTGAAGTGCAGCAAAACAATTGTTTTACATTGCCAAATTTTGGGGTGATCTTTTATTTATTTATTTACTAGACAGAGTCTCACTCTGTTGCCCTGGCTGGAGTGCAGTGGTGCAATCTTGGCTCTCTGCAACCTCTGCCTCCCAGGTTCAAGCGATTCTCCTGCCTCAGCCTCCTGAGTAGCTGGAATTACAGGTGTGAGCCACCACGCTGGCTAATTTTTAGATTTTTTTTAAGAGATGAGGTTTCATTATGTTGGTCAGGCTGGTCTTGAACTCCTGACCTGATGATCCACACGCCTCAGGCTCCCAAAGTGCTGGGATTACAAGCATGAGCCACTGCACCCGGCCAATCTTTTACTTTTTTTGAGACAGGGTCTTACTCTGTCACCCAGGCTGGAGTGCAATGGCATGGTCACTGCTCACTGTAGCCTCCACCTCCAGAGCTCAAGTTATCCTTCCACCTCAGCCTCCTAAGTAGCTGAGACCATAGGTGCATACCACCATACTCGGCAAAGTTTTAAATTTTTTGTAGAGAGGGGGTCTCCCTGTGTTCCCAGGGCTCCTCTCAAACTCCTGGGCTCAAACAATCCTTCCTCCTCATCCTCCCAAAGTGCTGGGATAACAGGCATGAGCCATTGCACCCAGCCTGATTTTTTAAACACAGCAATAGATAACCAGGATGGACAGGATCTGCCAAATCGCAAACAACAATTCTCAGCAGCAATATAAGAGCAAGAAGGCTAATTCTCTTCTGAGCATGTCTAGTGAACTAGTATGCTTCACATGGTTTTAAATTTTAAACTAGAAACAATATATAAAACAATATGCATACATGTAGTCATTTTGGAAAATAAAGAAGATGGAAAAAAGAAAGGCCAGGTGCGGTGGCTCGTGCCTGTAATCCCAGCACTTTGGGAGGCTGTGGTGGGAGGATCGCTTGGGCCCAGGAGTTTGAGACCAGCCTGGGCTACATAGGGAGACCTCGTCTCTACAAAAAATAAGAATAAAATTAGCTAGGTGTGGTGGCACACACCTGTGGGTCCCACGTACTCAGGAGGCTGAGGTGGGAGGATCGCTTGAGCTCAGGAGGTGGAGGCTACAGTGAGCCATGATTGTGCCACTGCACTCCAGCCTGGATGAGAGGGCAAGACCCTGTCTGAAAAGGAAAAAAAAAAAAAAAAAAGTTGTCATCTTCCCAAATTCCTAACTCTTTTCTTTCACGGTCACATACCCTATTATTTTACAAGCAATCTTTGATTAATATTGTTAATACTATTGTCCTAAAGAGTCAAAGTGAATACGAGATGGACTCCAGTTCTGGGTCGAGAGGTATCTGGGGTTCAGATCGGGGCAGGGGAGCTCACCCTCTTGAAACAAATCTAACACACTCTGGATGGGGCATGCTAGTTGGATAGAGCCTTCCCACTGGGGATCCCTCCTTCCCTGAGCATACTGCTTATGGGCGCACTGGGGGCCTGGTTCAGGCAGGTCCAGGGGAAATGCATGTACATTGCCTCTGCTACCACGGTGCTTCTAACAAGAGCCACGCCCAGCACCATGACTGACATTAGGCAAGGTCTATCCACTTTGCATACATTATATACATTACACATTGAGCAGCTCAGTACATGGTTACTGAAATGAAACAGAAGGTCCTCACTCCTGATTTGCTTGGGAAAGAAGAAATCACACTGGTATCCTCTGTGTCTTGCATCTCTGTTGTGGCTTTTGATTGAACAAATGTTGACTAAGCACTTACCGGATACTGTTCTAGGCACCGGGGCTACAGCAATGAACCAAACAGACAAAAAGTTCTGCCCTCGCTGAATTAAGGCCAGGCACAGTGGCTCACACCTGTAATCCCAACACTTTGGGAGGCCGAGGCAGGCAGATTATGAGGTCAAGAATTCAAGACCAGCCTGACCAATACAGTGAAAGCCCGTCTCTACTAAAATTCAAAAATTAGCCAGGTGTGGTGGTGTGTGACTGTAATCCCGGCTATCAGGAGGCTGAGGCACGAGAATCACTTGAACCCGGGAGGCAGAGGTTGCAGTGAGCTGAGATCACGCCATTGCACTCCAGCCTGGGCAACAGAGCAAGACTCCATCTCAAAAAAAAAAAAAAAAAAAGATCTGTGGTCTTTTGTGGGGTGGCTCTTTGGAGCAGCCAGGCCAGTGCCCCTCATGTGCCTGGGTGGGTTTGTGCTGAGGTGACACCGGGAAGAGAGAGGCACCCTCCTCACCCTGGCAACTCAGTCCTTTTCTCGGAAGGCCAAGCCCCCACCTGGAGAGAATTCGGCCCCAGCCCGAGCTGGTGCCCAGCACCATGCTGACAAGGCACTGCTCTGCAGGAACACAGAAATGTGGAAAGAATCAGCTGGAAAGAAGGCAGCAACTGTTGGAAAAGAGAACAGTGTGAAGAAAGACATCTGGGGGCCAGAGGGAGCAAGAGAATCAGGGGAAGGTGACTTGGAAGGGGTGGGGGTTGAGATGAAGGGAAAAAGGACTGGCCTAGAAACAGGAAATTAAAAGGAATTAAGACTGCAGGTCATGGGGCCGACAAGCTGGATGGCAGCCGAGTGAAAGGCAGGTCCCTGGGATCTGGGGTCTAGGATCCAGGCATGAGCACCTGGCCGGGTGTCAGGTGGCCGTGCAGCAGCAGTCACAGCCATGGGGCTCTGGTGAGGCTGCCACTTGGTCAATGGAGACTTCGCATGAGAGCCCACGGCCCAGCCAAGGAGAGTCAGGTCAGACTGGCTGGTGAAGCTGTCCCAGTGCTGAATAGCAGCACTGCCCCAGTAAGATTTACCCAAGACACTTAGGCTTACCCATACTAGAACCAGACTGAACAGGTAACTGTTTAGTAACTGCTGTGTGTCAGGCCCAATTGACGCAAAGATACACACCTGGTTCTTCACGGGTCTGTGGGTCTGATGAGAGATGCAGAAAACCAACCCCATCTGTACCCACGCCCAACACAAACACGGAACTCTGCAGATGACAGCCGCTCCTTAGAGGGAGTGTGTCAAAACTCCGCCATTATTGTCGCTTCCTGCACAGAAAGTGCTGAATAGTTTCTAGGTTCCATCTGTGTTTTTAAGGTGTTATTCATTTCCCTTCCCTGAAATTTGCTCAGCTCTACAATCGCCAGAAGTCAAGGGCAGAATTCAATTGTAAACAGATAATCCTTCCTATCAGCCACCAAGAGCAGCAGATTAGGAGTTGTCAAGCCAATAATTTAATGCCAATTCTCTGGCACGTCAATATTTGCTAAGAAATATCCCTTCATTGTGCTGTGTGTTACCCCTGGGAATGTGAATCTGTCTGGAGTCTGGCAGAAATTCAAGTGTCTTTGAAAAGACAGTCAGGAACTCTGTTACGGATATCTTGTTTTGACAATTCCCTCTTGGCTGTCAGAAGATTCCTGCGAGGTTCCAGTCAGGCTATGGATTCAGCATTACAAACCCCTCCATTTGTCTTATTTAGATACTTTACCTGGCACCACTTAGGGACAGCTGGCAGGGCGACACCAGAGCACCGCTACCAAAGTTCTACAAAGGCAGGGCAAAGGGACATCGCTGCTACAATCAGCTTTGTCAATACATCAAATGCTTATCTGATTTGTTAAAAAATCATGCCGGGTGCAGTGGCTCACGCCTGTAATCCTAGCACTTTGGGAGGCTGAGCCAAGTGGACTGCCTGAATTCAGGAGTTCGAGACCAGCCTGGCCAACACAGTGAAAGCTTGTCTCTACTAAAATACAAAAAATTAGTTGGGCGTGGCAGTGTGCACCTGTAATCCCAGCTACTCAGGAGGCTGAGGCAGGAGAATTGCTAGAACCTGGGAGGTAGAGGTTGCAGTGAACCGAGATCNAAAAAAAAAAAAAAAAAAGATTTACTCAAATTGACGTCCTAGTGTGTGTTTGTTGGGGGCGTTGGCAGGGGGCTCCAGTGTGTGAAGACAAACAAAAACCCAGATCAGAAACTAATATAGTAGACTAGAAGGTGGTAAGTGTTACAAAATCCAGCTCCCCTTGCCTACTGCCCATCATGCAGGGTGGCTGAAAGGCACACACCCCCTTTCCTTCGAGTTCTAGGGGTACAGGGGAGGGAGCGCTGATACGGTCCAGAAACCAGACATCCTAGAGTGGGATTTGGAAACACTGCGGGTAAGACTAGGGTGCCTTCCTACACGGCATCAGGAAACTGCCATACCTAAACATTAATAAGATGTAGGCTTAGAAATAACACATTACGAAAGTTTGTTGGAATGAAGGGTGATGTAATGACAACTGGAAACAGAGAGGGGTGTTATTATGGAGTGTAGAAAAAGGAGAGTTGGAGAGGAAGAAGTTGGCATTGGGTGCCAGCACTTTCCAGAAGAGGGGATGCCCTGGCCAGCGAATTGGAGCCTGCTTGGTCTGTGAGGACATGGGGTGCTTTCTGAGGTGAGAAGCAGTAAGCCACTTCCTGGACAGCAGCTATCCCTCAGATGGCCCTTCTGGACTGTTCTATGCCCAAATGAACAGCGTGCTTCTGAAACTGATGGTGCTTGCCTTTATTAGCAGCCGTTTCACTTCAGCGCAGTGCTGGCTTATAGCTGCAAAGGGCTGGCCACCAGCTGGTGGCTGAAATCGAGAGGAAGCCAGGTCATGGTGTAGAAATAGGGTGAAATAGTAGGCACACGATGTCACCAAGAGTGTAGAAGAATTCGGGTAAATGCATTTCCAGTGAGGAAGGATCACTAGTGTCACTCCTGGTGCTGTGCTCTGGGTGGAGAGCCACTCTGTCATCCAGGAGGCCACTTTGGCCCCCACCTCATCTCCACATTCCTTTCGCCTCCAAGGTGACATGGACTATATATAACCAAGGGCCATGGTGGGGAGGGCAGAAGAAAGATGACTGTTGAGGGCTGTGGGAGAAAAGAAAAATAAGGGCTGGCAAGAGCGCGGCCAGACATGGGCCTTTCACTTAGAGCTGGGTCTTTTCCCAAGTAATCAGAACATTTGTCATAATTATTCAGTGTGGCTCTGAAGCCTGACCCCTTTGTCGAGGCAGAAAAATGGGCCCTCCTCTGTTCACAAGGTCATCTCTGCTTTCAAGTGGCCAACATTCAGCCGTCTTAGGCTCCCTGACCCACTAACTTCCAGCCCTGTGTGTCACTTCCCATGTGTGCGGCAAAATGAGAGAGGGCACAAAAGGGTGAATGCATGCATGAGTACAGGGTTTCCCTCTTTGGAAGCTGTATGGCGCAACAGCTGAACCACCATAGGCTGAACGGGCAGACTGCACGTGTTCAAATCATGGCGCTGTCATTCGAGTAAGGGAGCCAATTCTCTATGGCGAAAATTGGGAGAATAAATAATGACCCTCTGCTCTCAGAGCTGTCACGGACAAAAAGAGAAAATGCTGAGTGCTGAGAGTACTACCAGGCTCATGGTACCTTTTCAACGAAGATTAGCTACTAGTCTCACCTGCTGGGAATTGTTCTTTCTACCAGCGTGGCATTCCCAATCTCCAATCTTTGGAGAGAAGATGCTGTGACCCTTCCCCATTGTGTGATGGCCTTCAGTGTCCAATGCTACCCATATCCTCCCTGCTGTGGGACATCACAGCACCAGTGGGACCTTGGAGCTGAACACAGCAGGCCCCACCGTCAGGCGTGACTACTCTCAGTGCAATCAAACATGGCTTCCAGGCTCCTCTTGAAAATCTTCTCTACCTCACTCTACAGACTTGATCATGAAAACAGACTTTGAGATTTATGTACTCACAAAATTCTCCAACAGTCTGTAAACCTATATATATAAAAATGCTTACATTGTCCAGGTGCAGTGGCTCATGCCTGTATTCCCAGCACTTTGGGAGGCAGAGGCAGGTGGGATCATCTGAAGTCAAGGAGGTCAAGACCAGCCTGGCCAACATGGTTAAACCCTGTTTCTACTAAAAATACAAAAAATTAGCTGGGTGTGGTGGTGGTTGCCTGTAATCTCAGCTACTTGGGAGGCTGAGGCAGGAGAATTGCTTGAACCCAGGAGGCAGGGGTTACAGAGAGCTGAGATTGCACCATTGCACTC
>NW_016107387.1:4976998-4981315 GCF_001604975.1 Cebus imitator | reverse complement strand
TTAGGCCTCAGCTTGAAAACACCCCCTCCTCAGGGACACCTCCTCTCTCATGCCCAGGGCATTCATAGGACTGCTTTTCTATGCTGCTTCTGTATACTAAACACATGTGCTACAGAAATTAACATGTTATTTGCTTAAACTAACAATTAATTGGGTTCATGATTTACTGTCCCTGATGGCCCATAAATTCTTTGGGATTAAATAACAGGGCATGTGTTTCCATGTCTATGTCCCCTCTTGTGCCTAGCACAAAGGTCACATGATACATATGCAACATATATTTGTGTTTTTGTTGATTGGATAGCAGCTCATAGCTTAGACACAAATATTGTAATACCTGGAATATGAGCAATCAGCAGTAAGAATTTCAAAGGACTTTCTTACTTTGACGGTAGTTAACATGGGAACATTCCAGCATCTAGAACAGTACTTGGTACATAGTAACTGTTCAGTAAATAAGTGTCAAATAAGTGAATGAACGAGTGAATAAATGAATGAAAGCATGTAAACTATCAATAGAATAGGTAATCAAGGAATAGTGGTTTTAAAGAACGATAAAGAGTTCAACTAAGTACAGTAGGTATTGCTAAATTCAAAATCAATATATCCTCCATTAGTCATCTGAATGTACAATTCTAGAGGATATGTTCTGTACTTACTTTGCAAATAAATGAACAGAGTCACATTGTAGTGAAATGTTGGGATTTTACCCAGATGCTCATGAGTTTCTATCAGAGGTGATTTAGACTCAAGAGTTTCAGCCAAGTAGGCCCATTTTGTATTGAATCAAACAGCCTCAGTTTACATTTCATTCATTCCTTGTAACTTTTTGTCACCCTCTATTGGGAGACATTCTCAAGGAGTTACCAAAAATCACCTAACGACAGAAATGTTTATGTTTACAGCATTGCAACTCACAGCGTGACTTGCGACCAACCAGGAGCACAGGTCACTGAAGAGCTTGTTAGTAATGCAACTTCAGGTCAGGCACAGTGGCTCATGCCTGTAATCCCAAAACTCTGAGAGGCTGAGGCAGGTGGATCACTTGAGGTCATGAGTTCGAGACTACACTGGCCAACATGGTGAAACCTCATCTCTACTAAAAACACAAAAATTAGGCCAGGCGCAGTGGCTCACATCTGTAATCCCAGCACTTTGGGAGGCCAAGGTGGGCAGATCACCTGAGGTCAAGAGTTCGAGACCAGCCTGGTCAACATGGTGAAACCCTATCTCTACTTTAAAAATAAATAAATAAATACAAAAAATAGCCGGGGGTGGTGGTACACACCCATAGTCCCAGCTACTTGGGAGGCTGAGGCAGGAGAATTATTTGAGCCTGGGAGGCAGAGGTTGCAGTGAGCCAAGATCATGCCATTGCACTCCAGTCTGGGCAACAAAAGCAAAACTCCGTCTCAAAAATAAGTAAATAAATAAAAATACAAAAATTAGCTGGGCGTGATGGCATGTGCCTGTAATCCCAATTACTCAGGAGGTTGAGGGATGAGAATCACTTGAACAAGAAAAGCAGAAGTTGCAGTGAGCTGAGATGTGCCACTGCACTCCAGCCTGGGTGACACAGTGAGACCCTGTCTCAAAAAAGAAAGAAATGCAACTTCGAGGGTCCCACCCAGAAATCTGTTTTAACAAGCCCTCCATGTGACCCCTCTGGTGCTGAAGAAATTCTTCACACCATACAATAAAATATCATCTGTTACCATGATAGAAGGAACTGTGGCTTTCGTTGGCTACTATAAATAAGCATAATGGGCCAGGACTCCCTACCTGGTAGGAAGGCCACTGTCTTGGGGGCAAAGCAGGTACACAGTGACTGTCCCTGCCACTTATGCACCCTGAGAAGTAGAGCAGCCTGGGATGTGTTTGACACAAAACTCTATTGCTGTCCTAAATCCACCCCCATGCCTACATCCCTCGGGCCCATTTCCTCTTGACAAAGATAGTTCTGTTCCGAGGGGGTGTGCAGGACCCACAGCAGCAGCTGGAGTGGCCAAAAGACTGCTCTGGCTTAGAATAGAGAGGGATTCAAAGAAGGATCTCCGCCAGATTGCCAGGCTTTGCTGTGTCGCGTCAGGCTGACACAGATGGCCTCGGCTGCTAAGGACACTGCCTTGTTCCTCACAGAACCCCGAGGAAAGGCCCTGAGAAGAAAAAGGACCAGAGAACCACCCAGCAGGGAGAAGGTGGTAGGATTTCAGCTTGAAACGTGATCTCTGGCTGCCCATGAGCCAGCGTGACATTTATTTCCCTGCATCAGGGGTCCCGATCTTGGATAACATTTACGTTTCTAGAGCACTCGAAGAATAAAGATTCCATATTGTAAGGTGCAAAGTAAGTCACGAGGAGGTGCCTTCTCACTCACACACAGCTAGCCACAGCTGTCTGCCATCCCAGAGGGTACCCCAGAGCTAGCATGCTGGCGAGCTAGTTTTAAAGAACAGACAACCTCCCTTCTCCATTGCTGGCCTTCTTTGAGCACTGTGAGTGAGGAAATGAGAGAGAGAATGTCTAATGATTAGTTCCTTATGGTCCTTACATTCTTCAAGTATATTCTTTGCGCCCGCTGGAACACTTCTGCATTCCTGATAGCATGATTGCAATATAAGTTCTTTCCCTTCTGAGCACCGTCTTTTATTGACACACTAAAATATCCTAGGAGCAGGATTCGCCTTCCCACCTTCCTTGCACCCCTCCTTCCCCACTGCCACCCTCTCCGAGCCATTCCTTGTTCTCTTTCTAAGAACGCAATAAACATTTCAGCGCAATCTTTTCAATCCACATTATTTATAATATTCCGAACATCCATCGGGCCTGGCTAGAATGTGAAGCAATAAATCAAACTTAACAACAACAAAGAAGGAAGGGGAAAAACCACCCTTTGGCGAGGCGAAAGCCTGAGACATTTCATTCCCCGAAGGGTTTAGTTATGTTAGGAAAAGTGAGATGGGGATGAGACTCAAGGTTTAGAATGACATAGAGGCAGGAACTTGAATCTATAGGCATAATCATAACTTTGTATAAATCTCAAACAAACTTACCTCTCTGGGGTGTCATGAGGATAAATGAGATACGTGGGAAGCACTCTGAGTGCCTTGAATAAAGGCAACTGGAGCCCAATTTTCCTTTTTTGGGTCCAAAAGGTCATCTTTCTTGGAAGGGAGAGGGCTAAGAGCCCATCCCCACCCTCACTCCCTGAGAGCTAGTCTTTGCTAATTAACATCCCCTCTGAAGGTTTAAATAAGGTGGGGGTGAGCCTGGAAGTAGGGCCTCCAGGCAGGGCTGCTAGGTCCTGGCTCCAGTTGCCACCCCCAGCAAGAACCCCTCTCCCCACTGCCAGTGAGGACCACGCCAGGCCACACACAGCCAGGGGTCTCCCTGCAGAACCATTCTGCTCCTGCAGGGGGTAGGAAGCCAAGCTTGTCACATCCTTACCTCATGGCTCTATGTGGGTTTACATTGCCTGACTTTCTCCTCGAAAAGGAAGCATCTGGCTCCACAATTTGCTGATGATTTCAAAATTTATCTAAATGAATGTGGAGGCCAGCGCAGGCTATGGGCTAATTGCAGAATTGGCTTAAGGTCTTTCTGCCTTGGCGATTTCCCACCCATTCCCCTGTCTTGCATTGGAAATTCAGGCTGTTTGTTCCTGCGGGGAGCAGCCGTGTATTTACGTGGCCGACCCCAATGTGGCGGCTCTGTGGCTGTCTAGTCTAACATGCTCTGTCGTCTGACCTCAGTGGTTCCTTCTGACAGTTTTCTGGATGTGAAGGGCTGCCTCTTTTCCAGTCTTGTTGAATGGTATTGAATGTAAGATTAGAGTAACTGAATCATAATTCATATTTTAATCACTACAGTCTCAAGTTGGCTCTGGGGAAATGACCATAACTGGTACTTACTCATGAGAATTTTCTACCAAAAAGTCAGACAAGAAAGTAATTTTTGGTTGGGCGTGGTGGCTCACACCTGTAATCTCAGCACTTTGGAAGGCTGAGGTGGGCAGATCACCTGAGGTCGGGAGTTTGAGACCAGCCTGACCAACATGGAGAAACCCCGTCTACTAAAAATACAAAATTAGTCGGGTGTGGTGACATGCATGAGCCTGTAATCCCAGCTACTTGGGAGGCTGAGGCAGGAGAATCGCTTGAACCTAGGAGGCGGAGGTTGCAGTGAGCCGAGATTGTGTCATTGCACTCCAGCCTGGGCAACAAGAGTGAAACTCCGTCTCGAAAAAAATAAATAAATAAAGGAATTTTCTTTTTTTTTTTTTAATGCTTATGAAATGAGAGTGTTTAATCAAGGATT
>NW_016107387.1:4972885-4976843 GCF_001604975.1 Cebus imitator | reverse complement strand
ACGGGGTTTCACCATGTTGACCAGGATGGTCTCGATCTCTTGACCTCGTGATCCACCCGCCTCGGCCTCCCAAAGTGCTGGGATTACAGGCTTGAGCCACCGCGCCCGGCAATAAATAAAGGAATTTTCTTATGAAAAGTGTCAAATTTGCCACTACTCTAGTTTTTGCCATCCTACCACTCTGCATGTTGACCTCACTTGGTCTTCTTATTGTACAGCTAATACCCTCCTGCCCAGATCTGTTACCTGTTTGCTGGCTTGGGTGGAGGTTAGATCTCAATCACCGTTCTGGAAGGGATTTGATAATCAGCTTGGCTTTGTCAATAACTTCCTCCAGTTAAAAAAAAAAAAAAAAGTCTTAAAAAATCCAAATTCATGAGTGATATCCACATTTGTTCAAACAAAGACTTCAAAAATACAACAATTTCTTTATAATGTCCCTAAGTCACAGAAACCAACAAAATCATCATTACTTGACTGTAAGTTTGGTGAGTGTCAGGGCTATGTCCTGCAGGTCCCTGGAGGCGATGGTAGGGAGGTGGACTTTATCCTAGCTACAAGGGAAGCCGGTGAAGGGTTTAAGCAGGGAGTGGCAATATCTCCTTTAGGTTAGACAGTCATTTATGTCACTGCGTGGAGACTGGACTGGAGGGTACAGTGTCCAGGTACAAGTAAAGCCAACAAGGCCTCTTTGAGAGAACTATCCCAGCATCTGGGTATGAGAGTGACATGAAATGAGGTGGTGGCAGTGGAGATGGAGGGATTGAAATATACTTTAGAATGCCAGGGCTTCTTTTTGGATAAGCAAGGGGAGCTATGGTGAGAGGAGGGGAGGAAACACAATCTCTACCTTGAATAACTGGGTCAATAGCACACTATTTACTGAGACAGAAAACTAGGCGTAGGGGGCGTTCTCGATATGCTGCAGGGGAATTTAAGCTGACCTATCAAAAAGTTCTTGGATATGCAGCATAACGGAGCTCAGAAGAGAGACTTTGGGCAGTGGCAGTGATGGTGACAGGTTGAGAGGCCAAAGAAGAGCAAAGAGAGGAAAGCTCGTGGGCGGCGCAGAGCACGGGAGGGAGATTGGGCAGAAAGCAGAATGGAGTGTGATGGCTCACATCTGTAATCCCAGCTCTTTGGGAGGTAGAGGTGGTAGATCGCTTGAGCCCAGGGGTTTGAGACCAGCCTGGGTAACACAGTGAAACCTCATCTCTACAAAAAATACAAAAATTAGCCAGGTGCAGTGGCACACGCCTCTAGTCCCAGCTACTGGGGAGGCAGGGGTGGGAGGGTTGCTTGAGCCTGGCCAGTTGAGGCTGCAGTGAGTTGAGATCGTGCCACGCACTTCAGCCTAGGTGACACAGTGAGTGAGATCTTGTCTCAAAAAAAGAAAGAAAAGAAAAGAAAGAAACGAAAAGAAAAGAAAAGAAAAGAAAAGAAAAGAAAAGAAAGGAAAAGAAAAGAAAGGAAAGGAAAAGAAAAGAAAAGAAAGGAAAAGAAAAGAAAAGAATGAATGAACAATGAAAAAAGCCTATTAATAACTAATGAGCAGCCAGGCATGGTGGCTCACGCCTATAATCCCAGCACTTTGGGAGTCTGAGGCAGGTGCATCACTTAAGATCAGCAGTTCGAGACTAGCCTGAGCAACATGGTGAAGCCCCATCTCTGCTGAAACTACAAAATTAGCTGGGAGTGGTTGGTGGCTGCCTGTAATCCCAGCTACTCGGGAGGCTGAGACAGGAGAATCGCTTGAACCCGGGAGGCGGAGATTGAATGAGCCGAGATCACACCATTGCACTCTAGCTGGGATAACAAGAGCAAACTCCATGTCAAAAAAGAAACAAAATTTTAAGAACTAATGAACAGAGAACAAAGGCATTAACAAAAATGGACAGAACTACTTTTTGAAAATTCCACAAGTTTACTGAGGAACATAAAGGAAAATATGAACAAAGACAGATCCCTCCATATTTCTAGATGGGAAGACTCAGTGCTGTGTGCCTGTCAATTCTCTCCAGGTTAATATAAACATTTAACTCAAATAGTAACACAATCTTTCAGGAACCTGCCAAATTACTGTAAGGCAACTAGGACTATTCTCATTCTGCAGACAAGGAAACTAAGGCTTAGACAGGTTAAGAAAGCAGAATGAACTGGGCAAGGTGGCTCACCCCTCTAATCCCAGCACTTTGGGAGGCCGAGACGGCTGAATCACAAGGTCAGGAGATCAAGGCCATCCTGGCTAACGCTAACACGGTGAAACCCCGTCTTTACTAAAAATACAAAAAATTAGCCGGGCATGGTGGTACGTGCCTGTAGTTCCAGCTACTTGGGAGGCTGAGGCAGGAGAATCACTTGAACCCGGGAGGCAGAGGTTGCAGTGAGCCAAGATTGCACCACTGCACTCCAGCCTGGCAACAGAGCGAGATGAGACTCCATTTCCAAAAAAAAAAAAAAAAAAAAAAAAGGAAGCAGCAGAATCTGTTCCAAGAAAATTAATGTGGAGGCACAGTAAGGCACAACTCAGTAACAATTACAAAAATGTTGGATACAGAGTTGTATGTCTGTGTGTGGGGGACAGAGATAAGGAGGAGAGTGGGTCCTGCAGTGCCCTGGGTGTGTCACAAGAAATTTGGGCAATAGAGAGGCTCTGAGAGGTTTCAGCAGGGAGACGTGATGGTGGAGAGGGAGGGTTCACAGTGCAAACGTGCATTCTCCAAAGCTCCTCCCAGCTTCAGTGTCGATTATGGACTGGAGGGAGCAGAACTGGAACAGGGAGGCGAGGCAGGAAATGACAGGAATGATCCAGAAGACGACAGAGGCTGAAGCCAGGGTGAGGCTGTGGGAAGGAAAAGCAGTGTGTGGATTCCATAGACACTCAGGAGGACAAACTGGTGAAAACTGGCACCAGACGAGATGTAGGGGCTAAGCAGAAGCAGGGATGATTCCTGGGCATTTAGCTTGAGGAACGGAGTGGTTAGTGGTCTTGCTCATCAAAATAGAAAACAGAAGAAAAGCAGGTCTGGGGAAGATCATGAGTCTAGTTTTGGATATCTTCAAATTGCTCCAAGCAAGTTTTGACAGTACAATATTTGCTTTTCTTCCACTGGAATTAGAGAGGACTTGTCTTTTGGGTAGCAAGCCAGAGGAGAAAATTTCACTATTTTCGTGGGGGACTGGGTGCAGACCCACCTCTACTGTGAGTATTTTAACTGTGAAGCAGATACAGTCCCTTGGAGTGACTATAAAAATATTAAAAGACGGCCGGGTGCGGTGGCTCACACCTGTCATCCCAGCACTTTGGGAGGCCGAGGTGGGTAGATCGCCTGCCTGACCAACATGGAGAAACACTGTCTCTACTAAAAATACAAAAAATTAGTCGAACATGGTGGTGCCTGCCTGTAATCCCAGCTACTCGGGAGGTTGAGGCAGGAGAATCGCTTGAACCCAGGAGGTGGAGGTTGGGGTGAGCCAAGATCATCCCATTGTACTCTAGCCTGGGCAACAAGAATGAAATTCCATCTCAAAAAAAAAAATATATATATATATATATATACACACACACACACATATATGTGTGTGTATATATATATGTGTATATATATGTGTGTATATATATATACACACACATATGTCTATATATATATGTGTATATATATGTGTGTGTATATATGCGTGTGTGTGTGTATATGTATATATTAAAAGAGGTCAATAGCTGGCGGAGGCCTCTCCAGCAAGGCCCTCCTTGGACCTTCTCCCCACTCTCCTGTTGGAGATGCCCCATCAGATGCCCTTCTCCATTTTCTCCCCTCTATCCGAGATTCCCAGATCAACATTCTATATTTTTGTACATTTGATAAATTTTTGGTTGGTACTGATGAACTGATGACATTTTCTTTTTTCTTTTTTTTTTGAAACGGAGTCTTTTTTTTTTTCTTTTTTGAGATGGAGTTTC
>NW_016107387.1:4965596-4972867 GCF_001604975.1 Cebus imitator | reverse complement strand
GCAACCTCCGCCTCCTGGGTTCAGGCAATTCTCCTGCCTCAGCCTCCTGAGTAGCTGGGATTACAGGCACACACCACCATGCCCAGCTAATTTTTTGTATTTTTAGTAGAGACGGGGTTTCACCATGTTGATCAGGATGGTCTCGATCTCTTGACCTCGTGATCCACCCGCCTCGGCCTCCCAAAGTGCTGGGATTACAGGCTTGAGCCACCGCGCCCGGCCGAAACGGAGTCTTACTCTGTTGCCAGGCTGTAGTGCTGTGGTGCAATCTCTGCTCACTGCAACCTCTGACTCCTGGTTCAAGTGATTTCCCTGCCTCAGCCTCCTGAGTAGCTCGGACTACAGGCATGTGCCACCACGCCTGTCTGCTAATTTTTTTTTTTGTATTTTTAGTAGAGACGGGGTTTCACCATGTTGGCTAGGATGATCTCGATCTCCAGACCTTGTGATCCACCCACCTCAGCCTCCCAAAGTGCTGGGATTACAGGCATGAGCCACCGTGCCCTCATTCTTACTATAATCCCTCCTCTTTTACTTGGGAAAGTACACTCCTTCATTCATTATCGATTCCTTCCAATAGTACATTGTTTGAAAGTATGGTAAGAAAGCATTCAAAAGAAAGGCATGCGATTGGTGCAATTGGAAGCTATCCTTTTTATTAATGAAACGTTAGTGTCTCCAGGTGTCTCCCTCACTTACCACTGCTGGCATCATCTTATAACTCAGACTTAGCCATTCATCACAGTGGAAAGAAAAAGTCAGCCAACGGAAAATAAGCCTTCTTCCCTATGAGACACTCCGCTGGCCAACCTATATGGCCACAAAGGGCAGAATTGAGATTCTCCTGCTCAGCCGGTGGCCACATACCCAGCTTAAGAAAATTTCCAAGAGAAAATATCCAGGCAAGAGCTAACCTTCCAAATTTGAATACTTGAAATGAGATAGTCTTTATGGAGTTGAATCTTCTTTTTTTTTCTTTACCAGAACTGAAGAACTACACATATATGTCCTCTAGCAAGTAGATACTTAAAGACACCAGCATCAGTTGGGTAAAAAGTCATAAAGCAAGAGTTTACATATTTGCTGCAGAACCTAGATAGGGATTTCAGGGGACAAGAGAGCCCAGGACACCTGACAGGTATTCTTGATAGGAAAAACAGGGCACTCACAGTTATAGATGGTGAGTGATCCCAGCCCAAATAATACCTTTACTCTGACAAAAAGCTGTGAACAATTAGAAATTACTTTTCTTAAATGAAAGGGTTTTTTCCTTTCTATAAATATTCAACCTTCTGTGTATGAAATAGAATTCTCAGGCCAGGAGCAGTGGCTCACACCTATAATCAGCCACTTGGGTGTCTGAGGTGGGCAGATCACAAGGTCAGGAGTTCGTGACTAGCCTGGCCAACATGGTGAAATCCTGTCTACTAAAAATACAAAAATTAGCCAGACGTGGTGGTGCGCATCTGTAATCCCAGTTACCCAGGAGGCTGAGGCAGGGGAATCACTTGAACCTGGGAGGTGGAGGTTGCAGTGAGCCAAAAGCTGGACAAAAGAGCGAGACTTCATCTCAAACAAATAAAAAAAGTAGAATTCTCAGAGTTTTCATGTCACTGGGGTTAAAGTATAAACTCAAGAAAGGTACCATGAGAACTTGGAACATGGAACTTTTGCAATAGATAGACATTCTTTGATTTAATAAGGTCAAACTCTATGCATCTTTCAAAATTAAAAGCAATGCTTTCAACAATGATGTGTTTCCAACAACCTCAGCCTCTATGGATTGAATTGTAGTTCATTTCTGGAATTACTAATCAAACACAAAATTATTATAGTCTACTCAGAAAAGTCTGATGGAAACTGTAAGCTGAATAATATTCGAGGATTTTCTTTTGAAGCAGAAAGGCAGCAATTACAGTACTGGAAAAGGCTGTTTTACTGTGGTGCATTTCCTCAGGAGAGGAAATGATTTTTGAGAATACTGAAGCCTTTTTTATTCTAAAGTAGGCTAGCAACACCTGTACACAATCTTTCTAGACAACAATAAGACTTTTCTGAGGTTTCATGTCATGACCGTTTAATTTAATAGCTCTGAGAGTTTAAACAGGACACTAATACCTCAGTTAACTGGCACGGTCAGTGAACTGGGGATTCCAGTTAACTTAATTTTTCCATCAACTAATAGTAACCCATTTATGCAATGAAATTTCCTCAGCAGGATACATGGGATCTGGACAGCTCTTTTCAGGTATGTACAACTGTATGGTTTGTCTCTAAGTTTTACTTTAAAAAAAAAAATCAGCATTTTGCCTTGTATAAATCTTCAAATTAATAAACCAATAATCAACCACAAGATGGCTCAACAAAACAAATAAACAAAAAAGGTTAGGTTTCACTCTCTTCGTCTTAGCTAAAGAAAATAAACCTACAGAGAAAATAAAATATTTTCTTCTCAATTCATGCAGCACTCATTTAAGGCAATGGTCTGCACCCTGGAGATACAGTGATAAACAATACATATTTTTTTGGACCTCAGAAGCTCACAGTTTACATATGGATAAAGTAGAAAAGCTCAGAAGACATGAGCAATGATAGTTGTTAAAAAATTTTTTTTCTTGGCCAGGCGCAGTGGCTCACGTCTGTAATCCCAGCACTTTGGGAGGCCAGCGCAGGGGTATCACGAGATTAAGGGATTGAGACCATCCTGGCCAACATGGTGAAACCCTGACTCTACTAAAAATACAAAAAATAGCCAGGCATGGTGGCGCATACGTGTAGTCCCAGCTACTTGGGAGGCTGAGGCAGGAGAATCCCCTGAACTCAAGAGGTGGAGGTTGCAGTGAGCCAAGATCATGCCATTGCACTCCAGCCTGGGTGACAGAGTGGGACTCTGTCTCAAGAAAAAAAATTTTTTTTTCTTTAAAAGCATATAAAGCTACTCTTGCTTTTGAAAAGCCAAGGCAAATGAAACATATTTTTTGAAATAATCAAGGGAAAAAAATAAGATTAAAGTTGCCTCCAGATCTTTTAATCAGCAGAATAATAAGGACTGACTTTATATCTAGACTTCAACTTAGCAGAATTAGAAAACTTCAAACGTCCTAGATCTATTACAGGTAAATGGGAAAAATTAACCTCAAAAATTTATGACTTGACTTTCCTGGGGCCCAAACACCCAAGGTCCTTCTCGGTCTCTCCCTTTGTCTTATGTTTTAATTAACAGATGCCAAGTTTTTCAAAGTCACAGGTGGGGCTTGGTTTATTTCCTCTGTTGGTTTCCAGCAGGGAACCTTGGCCTTAGGATCTTAAGTTTTCTGGAATACTGGGTTCCATTCTCCGAGCTTTCCAGGCCCCATCCCCTTGGAGATTCTGATTCAGTGGTTCCGGGATAGGGCCCAGGAATTTGCATTTTTGTAGTAAGAAAATATAAATCGCATCATATGTGATTCATATCATCGACGAAATCTGGACGCTAGGGATAATAACGATTTGCCCACGAATCACAGGTTGCAGGTGGGGCTTAGAGAGAAAAACAGATTCCCAGGCCCCAAGGCTAAGGGAATCAGTTTCAGGAAGCCTGGGCTTGGACCCAGGAATCTGCATTTCTAACAAACACCTCAGGCAACATCTGGTGGACAGAAACACTGTCTTTGGTGTTGAGCCATCAAACACTTTTCTGCAGGTGTTGGATATAAAACAACCAGAATCAGCAGAAACCAGAGTAGAAGTCCAAAGTAGTGACTGGAAAAAAAAAAAGGAAAGACATCTGGGACATCTCCATCTACCTGAGGCCCCGGGCTGCTGACTGGCTTCAATGCTGCATTTCCTGGTCTGACCTAGATGGACCTTTTCTCTAGGGCCTGCCTCCAGAAACCAGGGTTAAGTCCAGAATGTTACGGACAATGAGATGCCCATCTGTTCCTCCATGGTGCAGATCAAGGGTGCCTATGGATACAAGCCTGGTAGTTCGAACAGTGATCACCTTGGTTAAATAAATACAAAAAGGCCAAACGTCTTTTGGAACGGTTGTGTTCTGGTTATATCATGCCTGAAAATCGCAAATGAGACTAGTCCATGTACCAGCGCCTGGTCATAAATGAACACATTGTTTACTACAAATTCTGCTGAAATAAACCTGTCTTCACATACAGTTGCTAAGGCACTTGTGCTTAGGAAAACAAATACTTTAAAGACAAACAATACCTTCATATTTTCCCTTCAAAAGTGACTAACTGACTCAATACTTCTTAAAAATTGTAACGAACTTCTTCTGGAATCCCCATATTACAGCACCTCACACTTGCCAATAACTATACGGAATGCTTTGGAAACGCCAAGGGAAATATCAGACTTGGTAAGGCTTTAAAAAAAAAAATAAGGCAAGATCATAGATGAGATGAAAAACTCGACTTGAATGCTTCCCCATGAAGTCAGTCTACGTTTGATCCAAATGGTTGAACTCCAAAAGCACCTCAGCAGTTCAGTTTCAAACCCCTGCCCACATGGCTCAAATCTGTAACTTAAATATTCAGTATGAAAACAAAGTTATTTAACTGTGAGCACAGGCTTCTTCTCCACAAGAGAGTAGGAGAGGCACATGTCTCGGCCCACACACATACCCAGATCTTTGACTTCTAAATATCAGAGCACAAACGCATACAATTATTTTGGCTTTGAGAGACTACCCTGTCTCTTCTTTTGGGGTGGGTAGTTACAAAACGATATTGTTTTGAACACTGCCAGAGCTGATGATTTTATGCATGTATAGTACAAACAGTTCTTTTTCATTTTGGAAAGAAAAATCACTTAAAAAAGGTTTGGTGGGGAGGCTTTGCAGCGGCATTTCACCTCAATACATCTTTCAAGTTTGATAGCTTGTAAGCTCATGGCTTTGGTTCTTGTCTTCAACCTTTAGACAACTCTAAGCTGTCCACAGCAGCTGCAGATGCTGAGTCTTAAAATGAAATAAAGAAATAATTGCTTCAGGGAACAAAGGACAGCAAAAAAAAAAGAAAAAAAAAAAAAAGCCCTGTTAGCTGAACTACGTGGCCCCGTAGGACTGTGTGTGGTGTATATTCCTGATTAATATTGTTCAGTGTGGTAAAGGAATCCCTGCGAAAACCCCAGAGAATCAGAAAACGGGTGATGTGATAGAAAGAGTGGGCTTCAGAGGTGAACCTGGGTTGGAGCTGAGGGTCTGCCACTGACCAGCTACGTGACCTTGAGCACTGGCCCTCACCTCTCAGGGTCCTCGCCTCTTGTCTGCAATATGGGAAATTATATTACCTATCTCATGGGGCTGTTATGAGGACTGGAAGGATGATGTATGTCATGTGTTGATTTCATGTGGGCAAACTGAACGCCCTTGGTTCTCTCTCCCTGCTCCTCAAACTCTACTAGTAGGGAATAGCATAAATATACAAACCAAAAGAACAGGAGAGAAATGACATCCAATCAGATACAGCAACAAAATGTTAGCAGATGGAAAGCAGATGGGTGAGTCATCAGTGCCTTACAGTAGATGATGATGAAACCTAAACAGCAGATTTGGGGTAGGGCTGGTTCCATCAGGTACTTTGGAGGTGAGGCTAAAAACAGGGAGACTAGTTAAAAACTATATGAGGGCCAGATGCACCCCAGGTCTCTGCCACCGCCGTGCATAACCAGGCAAACTACCTCTCCCCTAACCTGTCAGGAGAGAGGTTCACAGGTGAAACTGGACTGGAGAGCTTGAAACATGGGGGCAACAGGCACAGAAGAAGGAAGGGATATGAAGAGAGGTTGGAAATAGGGAGATGAAATCCCAGTTTTCATAGGGCATGATGAGCTGGCTGCCCCTCCTCCTGTTGGGCTCCCAGACACTTAACAGTCAAGTTTCCACTCATCAGGGCAGAATACAGAGCTCCTATCAGCAGTGATGGACTAAACAAAGAGAAAAATACCGGCCGGGCGCAGTGGCTCACACCTGTAATCCCAGCACTTTTGGGGGCTGAGGGGCAAAGATCACCTGAGGTCAGGAGTTTGAGACCATCCTGGCCAACTTGGGGAAACCCCGTCTGTACTAAAAATACAAAAATCAGCTGGGTGTGGTGGTGTGCGCCTGTAATCTCAGCTACTTGGGAGGCTGAGGCAGGAAAATCACTTGAACCCAGGAGGCGGAGGTTGCAGCGAGCCAAGATCGTGCCCCATTGCACACCAGCTTGGGCGACAGAGCAAGACTCTGTCTCAAAAAAAAAAAAAAAAAAAGAAATGCAGATGATCCTATTTGGGATCCCCAATCAAATGACTAGGTCTTCCCCTGTCTGATAATGCTTCTGTGAAATCTACAACTCAACAGGCCCCACCCACGCCTATAGAACTTTCCCGTCGTTTTACATGCTTTAACATTAAAGGGTAGTCAAGCATCACTAGACATGTGACAAGAAGGGGGAAAAAGGCCAAAAAAAAAAAAAAAAAAAAAAAAAAATCCCCTACCTTCCACCCAAAAAACAAAACAGAAAAAGGAATCCAATGACAAGATACAATGCAAAGAACAGAACAAAATGCGAAAGAAACTATAATATCTCATGTAAATAAAATACGGAATATCTATGAAATTAGAACAGAATAAATCTAAAAATCAGAAAGCCTCGGAGTGAAAAGAGAAGACAACAGCTATAAAGAAATGCACTGGAAGAATTCGAAGACTCAGCTGAAGAGATGAACAAAACAACCAAAAAATGAAAGACAGAAGAGAAAATAATAAGGAAATTCAAGGATTAAACCAGGAAACCCAATATCCAATTAAGGGGTGGAGCAGAAGGAAAGAAAACAGAAAATAGAGGGGGTCATCATGAAAGCTATAAGAAAATATTTTGATGAATATTCAAACTGAATTTTCAAAGTGAAGGGTTCACAAAATACCCAACACAATAACGGGAGTAAGCCGGGAAGTTACTCTAAGGCCTTCTGTGTGAAATTTAGAACACTGGGACTAAAGAATTGCTCTTAAAAGCAAAATAGGATGTAGGACAAGGTTCCACAATCAGAGAGGCTCTGGACTTCTCTGTGACAATACCGGAAGCTGGCAGTCAAGTCAAAATGCCTCCAAAATTTGGAGTGCAAACTGTTTCTGGCTTAAAATTTTATATGCAGTCAATCAATCAACAACAAAGGAGAAGGGGCCGGGCGCGGTGGCTCAAGCCTGTAATCCCAGCACTTTGGGAGGCCAAGGCGGGTGGATCACGAGGTCAAGAGATCGAGACCATCCTGGTCAACATGGTGAAACCCCG
>NW_016107387.1:4960666-4965395 GCF_001604975.1 Cebus imitator | reverse complement strand
ATGTGCTATCCCAAGAAAATTTATTTCCCAGGTACTCTTTCTTGGAAAGCTAGGGGAGGTTTGAGGGGGTAAACCAAGGAAGGAAATGAGTTTCAGGAAAGAAGGGCTCCAAAAGAAGAAAGAGTTGATGGGAAGTCTCAAGAAGATGTTGAGAAGTCCTAGCAGAGGTGTGCTGTCCTAGAGAGCTACCAGTTTGTATTGCCTTAGGAGGACGAGGACTCCAGGAGAGCTGACTCCCAAGGAAAATATAAAAAAGATAGACTATCTGATGTGCATTTGATGATACCCACAGAATTTTTTATTTTTTTAGACAGAATCTCGCTCTTGTTGCCAAGGCTAGAGTGCAATGGCATGATCTCAGCTCACCACAACCTCTGCCTCCCGGGTTCAAGCAATTCTCCCACCTCAGTCTCCTGAGTAGCTAGGATTACAGGCATGCGCCACCACACCCGGCTAATTTTTGTATTTTTATTAGAGACGGGGTTTCTCCATGTTGGTCAGGCTAGTCTCGAACTCCCAACCTCAGGTGATCTGCCCACCTCAGCCTCCCAAAGTGATGGGATTACAGATGTGAGCCACTGTACCCAGTAAGAAATTTTTTTTAGTTTAGTAATTTAGGGCAGGAATTATAATTTAAAAAAAGGAAAAAATGATAGTAAGTTCCAAAAAAAACCCAAAATATTGGATGAGAAAGGAAATCTAATTATAATAAACTACATACATAGCTCTGTTAATGATATTGATATGGTCAGAATGAAAACAATGAGTGATGACTTAACTGAGAATGACAGTTTAACTCTATTGGTACCACAGAGAAAGAAGTGTGAGTACCTGATCGTGTGTGTGGGCGGACAATGAGAGAACTAATCATCTCCTACAGTAGGAAGAGACAGCTTCTAGAATTGCAAGCAAATCAAGTCACGTCAGTACAAGTACCTTATTTAGAAATAAGGAAGCAAAACCCAGAAGAGAGTGTGAAATAGTTGAAAGTCCTTTCCTTTGGAGAGTGGGGTGTAGGGAAGGAAGTTGGAACAGATAACTCTTGCTTTCTATTTCCTCTTTTGAAATATACCCTGAACTACTATTTATCTTTTTAGATTATGCCATTATTTTGACTCATCACCAGGAGGAAGTCTATGTCAAATGCATGCCACTGTGCCTTGGCATGTGGATTGAGGGCAGGTGTAGAGCAGAAGGCGGGTGAGTACCACCTGCATCTAAACACTACGGAACACACAGGTGTTGGGTGCTAGAGAGAGAAGAGAACATGCATTCATTACGCTCTCCTCTTGGCTGCCCAGCAAGCACATGTGTGCATGTATGCACAAACACACTCATAGATATATAAAATTTCTTTTTTTTGAGACAGAGTCTCACTCTGTTGCCCTTTTTGAGACAGAGTCTCATAGATATATAAAATTTCTTTTTTTTGAGACAGAGTCTCACTCTGTTGCCCTTTTTGAGACACAGTCTCACTCTGTCGCCCAGGCTGGAGTGCAGTGGCACGATCTTGGCTCACTGCAACCTCCGCCTCCCGGGTTTAAACAATTCTCCTGCCTCAGCCTCCCAAGTAGCTGGGACTACAGGCGCCTGCCACCATGCCTGACTCATATTTTGTATTTTTAGTAGAGATGGGGTTTCACCATTTAGCCAGGATTGTCTCAATCTCCTGATCTCGTGATCCACCCATCTCAGCCTCCCGAAGTGCTGGGATTACAGGCTTGAGCCACCACGCCCGGCTAAGTATACAAAATTTCAAGCTAACAGTACATTTATCAAAATACAATTCTCCCAAGCACAACAGAAACTGTATTCACTTTCTTCCCAAAGGGAGAAAAATCTCCAATCACATCTTGCTACTGTTTGGAGATGGAAAGAGAAGTCTCTGTTGTACAAGTCTCAAATCTCTGGTTGATAGGCATCTTCTCAATCCAGTTCATATGTAGTTCTCCATATTATAACCAAATAATTTCATTATTTCCAATATAGCAGATATATACCTGTAGATGAAAGTCTGATGATGCTACCAAAAGCTCCTATTTGGACATTGCCAACCAGTCCACGGCATACACCCTTTTTATTAGGCTGTGGTAACTCTGTTCCTGGGAGGCTCATTCTTGTCTAGTGTCCTCTGCTGACAAAGACAACCCTTTGGCCTTTCTTTATTACCGAAGGTCAGCTTCAAAAAGGGAAGGCTGCATAGCCATGGTGAACCTGGAATAAATTCTAGGAAGAAATGAGGATCCAGAAGTAGAATCAACCCAAACAAATATTGCTGTCAACCAAATAGAGTTGTATGTGTTCTATAAAATCACTGTAGAATGACATGCTTCAATTACTGAGATAAATATTCAGTATCAGGAAAAAGCTTGCCTTTCTTAAAAGGTATGTTTTGGCTGGGTGCAGTGGCTCATACCTCCCAGCACTTTGGGACGCCAAAGCAGAAAAATCACCTGAGCCCAGGAGTTCAAGACTTGTCTGGGCAACATGGTAAAACCCTGTCTCTATTAAAACCACAAAAAATTAGCTGGGTGTGGTGGTGGATACCTGTAAGTCCCAGCTACTTAGGAGGGAGGTAGGAGGATCACCTAAGCCTGGGAATTGGAGGCTGCAGTGACCCATGATCACACCACTGCACTCCAGCATGGGTGATGGGAGACCCTGTCTCCAAAAAAAAAAAGTTTGTTTATTTTCTTTCCTATTAAATACTACTATTGTGGGACACATCGTATTTCCTTTTCTGTGTTGGTTTTCCAAGATTCTATTCTCAGTGCTAAATATAATGCTCAAATATGGTATTAGTTTAGGAATTTGACATATTCTATTTACGTTCTCTTCTACATGTAAACATTTTCGATTCTTTAACAGCTTTGAGATTTTATATATACATACATCTTTTATTGTAAACCACTCCATGTCCTCTTTGGAATATATAGGTCCAAATTATAAATATAATCTATCTTGGGATAGGATTTAAGCCATCTTTGTTAAACTTTGCCCCAAAAGATTCCTGGAGACTGAGATTGGGGAAGAAACTGGGCTTTGGACAGTCCGTAGGCTCGTCCAGCCAGTCTTTAGTGCTTGCTGTTTTATCTTAAGTCTGGAGCTGCAGGCTAAACTGTGAATTTACTATTTATTTAGACTTTTGTGTATATTTTGCTGTTGTTTCCAAGGAAAAGTTCTCTTTGAAGTCCTCCCCCCTTGCCTTAATTGAACTAAGGATTGAACTAAGGAGAAGAGGGATTGTTTTTCTATGTTGATGTGTTCCTGAGCATTGGATATGGTGCTGCCAGCTAACCAGACCAGGATTAGCACGCGGTAAGAAGCTGCTGGAGCTGGGGCACAGGAGCTGCGAATCCAGGAGGTACAGGACTGGCCCAGAGGTGGATGGACATTGTCTCTGCCCACTGGGCAATTCCTTTACACAGTCAGAGAAGAACCTCAGACAAATAAATGGGCACTAAACTTATGAACCATGTAAGGGTAGAGCGAAGGCATCCTGGAGGGCAGTGACACAGTCTCCACCGTGGTGCCTGTCCGTGGGGCTTCAGCGTTGGCTGGCGTGGGAGACCTGCAGCTTAGGTGTGTCACCACCATGTGGTGGAAGGGAGAGTGACAGGCACATGGAAACAAGTGGGTTCCTGGTTCAGAGATTCAGGATGCTTTTCCAAGCCACAGCTTGAACAAAAATAGAATCTGTTTACTAAACTTGTCTCTTTCATAACACAACACAGACTTCAGAAAGATCAGTTTACAGCAGACAAAATAAAGAGGAGGTGCTCATATTTCTCCATCTACCTGCTCCTGGCTACCTTTGAGCATGCTTTATTCTGAGGCCTACAGGAAGAAGCTTCCTCCTTTCGCCTCCAACTAAAAAGCATTCCCTTTCTTTACTTTGGGATTGAACCCCTTCCCCAGTGCAGCTCGCAGTCCTGGCTCTGGCTTACCAGGGCTTGCAGAATCATCTCGCTTCAACAAGCTGGTTTGGAAGTGGCAGAATTTCCTCTTGAGCCAACAAGTCTTCCCCTGGCTGAATGCTCTCGGGCCATTTTTCAGAACGTGCTCCCCAGTTCCGGTGCCCCATGTCCTCAGATGCCATTAGCTACTCAGACCTCATGCCCCCCACCTTCTCTCCAAACACACGGCCTTACATCCAACCAGCAAGCAACTCTGGAGATTATTTTCAAGACAGATTAAAGTAACCTGACAGAAAACGGAACAAAACATGACTACCTGATCACTTTCATCATGGATATTGATTGGTTAAGCAAATTTAAGTTCATTTCACTAATATTATTGAATTGGGTACAATCACTATATAACCACTGGGAGATAGCGGCCAGAAACCTCCATGTCTCCTGGGCAGATAAAGAAAAATAATAATAATGAATGCTGAACATTTATGAAGTGCCAAACATCGTTCTGAAGAATATACATGTTATAATTCATCCAACCCTCACAAATGTCCTGATGTTGGGTAAATCCCATGAATACCCCTAGTTTCCAGGTAAGGAAACAGAACAAAGGCATGCTCAAGTTCACATAGCTGGTAAGCAATGGAGCTGGATTCCAATCCAGTAAGTCAGACTGTAGACCCCTCAAAATAGCCTCTGCAGTTGCCGCCTTACACGGCTTCCCTGGGAAGTCATCCCCTGCCTATAATTAGCTTATGAGGACTTCACAGAAGATGTAGAATTTTAGAGACCTGAGCCTTTTTTTTTTTTTTTTT
>NW_016107387.1:4957765-4960386 GCF_001604975.1 Cebus imitator | reverse complement strand
TGAGAGCATTATAACTTTGGCATGAGGTAGCTTTGGAGAATTCTCAAAGACCGGATGAAGGTCCTTGGATATGTGATGACAGCGAGATAGAAGATGTAAGAAGGTCTAGTGATCTACCCAGAAAACATCAGCATAAAAATAGAATACTGTTGTTAATTTTGAAGTGAATACTATACTTTGTACTTTGCAAAGAACTGTAACAGGCCCAGGTATGGCGGCTCACCCCTGCAGTTCTAGCACTTTGGGAGGCTGAGGTGGGCAGATCAACTGAGGTCAGGAGTTCAAGACCAGCCTGACCAACATGGAGAAACCCCACCTCTACTAAAAATATAAAAAAATTAGCCAGGCATGGTGGTGCACGCCTGTAATCCCAGCTATATTGGGAGGTGGAGGTTGTGGTAAGCCAAGATCACGCCATTGCATTCCAGCCTGGGCAACAAAAGCAAAACTCTGTCTTAAAAAAAAAAAGAACTGTGACATATATGTTATCCATTTTGAGCTTTGCAGTAACCCCAGATGTCATGTTTAATTTTTATTTGGTCACAGTTTGTAGTTCCAAGTCTTATTTTTTCCATCTTATAGATGAAGCAAATCACGAAGATTCCATGGCTAGCCCAGAGGTGAGGTGGCCGAGAGTTTCGGTCTCCTGATACATATTGCAGTGCTGTTGGCCACATCTTGCTAATTTGGCCCCAGGGTCAGCAAAGAGCTCTTAGTGAGAAAGGTGGCATAACACAAGAAAGGAGAGATAGGAACTCTGGCTGGAAGGCCTGATGGCGATACAAGTGGAAGAGGAAAAGAACTCATATTTTCTGAGCCCTTACTATGTGCAAAACCCTATGCTGGGCCCCAGTGGCTCAGGAAAGCTGGAAATACAACAGAATCACTGAAAGAGAAGATTCCTGCTTGGAAGGCAACTGCTGTTTCTCCATCATGATCAGCTCTGAGTGATGGTAGAAGATCTGAAGCCAGGCGTTTCATAATCAAGAGCTTTGACAGTCTTACACTCTTTAGAGCAGACGACAAGGAGCAGATGGGAATCAGGAATCACTCCTTAGAGACTTCCAGGGACAGGAAGAATGCATAATGCAGGAAGAAGGACTCTTAAGAACGTATGTGCAGAGGACAGTACTTCATTGACGAAACATCAGGAGGAACGGGGCGCCAGGGAAACTCTAGTGTTGGCGAGCATTATGGACTGAATTGTATCACCCCAACATTCATATGTTGAAGCCCGAATCCCCAACATAACTGTATTTGGAGACAGGGACTTTAAAAATGTAGTTAAAGGGCCAGGCACAGTGGCTCATGCCTGTAATCCCAGTACTTTGGGAGGCTGAGGTAGGCGGATTACAAGGTCAGGAGTTTGAGACCAACTTGACCAACATGGTGAAACCCCATCTCTACTAAAAATACAAAAATTAGCTGGGTAGGATGGTGCATGTCTATGACCCCAGCTACTCAGGAGGCTGAGGTAGGAGAATCATTTGAACCTGGGAGGTGGAAGTTGCAATGAAGTTGTAATGCTGTTGCATTACAGCCTGAGCAACACGAGGGAAACTCTGTCTCAAAAAAAAAAAAAAGTAACGGAAGTAAAAATAAGGTCATAAGAGTGGGGCACTCGTCCAATATCACTGGTGTCATTGTAAGAAAAGGAAGAGGCACCAGAGGGCTCTTTCTTTCTCTGAACTTGCATACTCTGCATATGCACAGAGGAAAGTCCATGTGAGCACAGAGCAAGAAGGTAGCCGTCTGCAACCCAAGGACAGAGGCCTCACCAGAAACCAACCCTGCTGGCACCCTGATCTTGGATTTCCAATCTCCAGAATTCTGAGAGAATAAACTTGTGCTGGTTAAGCAACCCAATCTGGTATTTTGTTATGACAGCCCAAGGAGACTAATGCAGAGACCGCCTTGTTGGCCTCGCCACCTCCCTGGCCCTTGGCCAACACTAATTCATCTTTGAAAACTCAGAGTCACCTCTTCTATGAGGTCTTTCTCATTCACCCTAGCCATTTCCTCCTTGATGCCTTCTCTCTACATGAAGGGATCTTATCCTAGAACCCATAATACTTTATTGACTTAGTTTTTGTTTTTTTTTTTTTAGACAGAGTTTCGCTCTTGTCACCTAGGCTGGAGTGCAATGGCGCGATCTCAGCTCACTGCAACCTTCGCCTCCTGGGCTCAAGGGATTCTCTCCTCAAGTAGTTGGGATTACAGGCGCCCACCACCACATCCAGCTAATTTTTTTGTATTTTTAGTTGAGATGGGGTTTCAGCATGTTGGCCAGGCTGGACCTCAGGTGATCCACCCACTTTAGCCTCCCAAAGTGCTGGGATACAGGCATGAGCCACTGCACCCGGCCTGACTTAGTTTTTTAAAAACAAGCCTAACTGTTCCTATTACACTCTGAACCCCTTGAAAGAAGAGACCACCTTAGTCAACTTTATAGTCCTGGTCCCTAGCATGCAGCAGACATTTAATAATTGTTTATGGACAAACTGAAGAAATAAACAAACCTAGAATATTATCTTAAAAACGTAGGCTAGGTATGGTGGCTCATGCCCATAATCCCAGCACTTTGGGAAGCTGAGGTGGGTGGATCACCTGAGGTCAGGAGT
>NW_016107387.1:4952312-4957395 GCF_001604975.1 Cebus imitator | reverse complement strand
AAAAAAAAAACCAAAGGCATTTCTAGATAGTGAAGACATGACAAAATGAAGGATTAGCTGTGTAACTAAATATAAAGCAGTTATTTGTAATAACTGCTTACCATGCAGCATGACTTTAATTCATAATTAAATGTAAAGAACAGCTGTACAGAGTAGGGGCTGTGTGAGCTCCAAAGTGAGACAAAGATGGTGGCTGACTCCTGCCTCTAATACCAGTTGGGTGATTTTAGACAAGTTACTAACCTTCTCTAAGCCTCATTATTTTTTTTTTCAACATAAACCTTACTCGAGCATATTACATATATAGAAAATTACATAAGCTGTCAAGAGATGAGCTCAATGAATTTACTAGTTGCCTTATCTTGTAAATGGGGAGAATAACAGCATCTGTCACACAGGGCAGGTGTGAGGGTTTCACGACATGATGCTTTTGAAGCATTTGGCACGGTGTCCAATGCACAGCGAACCTCCAAAAATGTCAGATCTCATTCATGTTTACCTCATTAAACTGCAATCCTACCTTGACACATAGATGTCTAAACCTTGTATACATTTTGCATACAGTCTGATAGTATACGCCCAGAGTTTGCAAAAAAAAAAAAAAAAAAAGTGAATCCTGCTCCCAATGCAGGTTAGTGAGCATAGAAACTCATCTTTAGAACTGAGTATGAGAATCTCATCACTGTCCCCCTTCCTGCCAGGCCCACTTAATGAAATGATTCTTCATCTACTTAAAATGCCAAGGAAGCTTAGAGTCATAGCAAAGCTAGAGGTGGCAACAGAATGGATGTGGAAACGCTTCTATGCTTGGTACATGAAAGAGAGAAAGACATTTTGTATTTCAGCATCTGTGACTTCTCATGCAGTCTGAGTATAAGTCACCATTCCAGGGCTAGGTGACAGCAAGTACTCAACAAATGTTTATTAGCCAGATACAGCAGCTCATGCCTACGGTTCTCACGACCTGGGAGATTGAGGCAGGAGGACTACTTGAGGCCAAGAGTTCAAGACCAGCCTGGGCAACAGAGCAAGACTCTATCTCTAAAGAAATAAAAATAGGTCGGGCATGGTGGCTCACACCTGTAATCCCAGCACTTTGGGAGGCCGAGGCAGGTGGATCACCTGAGGTCGGCAGTTTGAGACCAGCCTGAACAACATGAAGAAACCCTGTCTCTACTAAAAATACAAAATTAGCTGGGCATGGTGGCTCATGCCTATAATCACAACTACTCAGGAGGCTGGGGCAGGAGAATCACTTGAACCTATGGGGTGGTGGTTGTGGTAAGCCAAGATCGCACCATTGCAATCCAGCCTGAGCAACAAGAGTGAAACTCCATCTCAAAAAGAAAAAAAGAAAACAGTAAAATTAGCCAGGCATGGTGGCAAACGCCTGTAGTCCCAGCTACCTGGGAGGCTAAGGCAAGAGGATCACTTGAGCCCAGGAGTTCAAGACCAGCCTGGATGATATAGTGAGCGCCTATCTCTTAATAAATGAATGTTTGTTAGCTGGGAATGCAAAAGAAGCATTTTCTGAAGGAAGGACAATTTGGGACCCCACTATATCTTAAGCGGTGTTCCTATAAACAAAGCTACTCCATGTACCTAGCAAGGGCAGACCAAGTGGTTACCTAAAGAGAGATGGCCTGATGAGTAAAAAACAGTCCTTTCTTTTCCCAAGTGTCTTCCCAAAATAGCCTCAGGATACCTGAAATTCTGTTGCTGTTGGATTCTTGTTTGTCCTGATCAGCCTCTCCTCTGCTCCCATTTAAAATGGAAATGTCGGCCGGGCATGGTGGCTCACGCCTGTAATTCTAGCATTTTGGGAGGCTATCATGGGCAAATCACAAGGTCAGGAGTTCAAGACCAGCCTGACCAATACAGTGAAACCTCATCTCTACTAACAATGCAAAAATAGCCAGGCATGGTGGCAAACACCTATAGCCTCAGCTACTCAGGAGGCTGAGGCATCGCTTGAACCCAGGAGGCAGAGGTTGCAGTGAGCTGAGATCACACCACTGCACTCCAACCTGGGTGACACAGTGAGACTCCATCTCAAATAAATAAATAAAAAATAAATAAATAAAATGGAAATGTCACTGTCTGGGAAAGCACATTCTGTTTGTCATGGGAGCATGGATGATGGGAGTCCTTTCCTCTTGAGAAGAAGACAGGCAGTAGAAGTGCCAGTGACTGAAGGAAGCATGGAGGTGAGTGCATGTGGAGCGTGGGTTGGTGGAGGTGAAACTTTCTGACCTCTGTACTTTTGCTAGCCCAGCCCTGGCACCCACAGGCACAGCAGAGTTCCTGCCAATGGAAAGGCTGATGGGGAAATCAGCTCAGGTTTTCCTAAGTGCCCTTCCAGCATCTTCCTTCCACTGCTGCACTACTGCTTTGTCTTTTCCTTTTCCAAGTAACTCTCTATGAGCAAATGTACTTCTGTTGTTCCACTTTAAAAACCAAAAATCCAGGCAGGCGTGGTGGCTCAAGCCTGTAATCCCAGCACTTTGGGAGGCCGAGGCGGGTGGATCACCTTAAGTCAGGAGTTCGAGACCAGCCTGGCCAACATGGTGAAATCCCATCTCTCCTAAAAATATAAAAATTAGCTGGGCATGGTGGCACCACCTGTAGTCCCAGCTACTCGGGAGGCTGAGGCAGGAGAATCACTTGAACCCTGGAGGCGGAGGTTGCAGTGAGCCGAGATCATGCCACTGCACTCCAGCCTGGCAACAGAGCAAGACTCTGTCTCAAAAAAACCCCAAAAAACCAAAAACCTGAGTAGCATTCAGCCTTGCAAGCATTCCTCTGCAACTCCTCAGAAGACCCAGGTTCTTCTAAGTAGCAGCGGCAGATGTGGCTTAAAACCAGATGCTTGAGAGGAATTTACAGTCTGAGACCAATTAACCAGATGCGCTCATTCCCACCTGGTTTTTCTCGTCGGTGTTTTGCGAGTGTTCTCTCACATTCATTTATTCTCTGTTGTTTGAAGGTCATTTTCCTTTGGCCTAGGAGTTCTCAGTCTGAAGCCATCTTGAGTTCACATCCACTCTTGGACTTCAGATGCCACTGGTGACCAACACAAGCTTCTCCAACACACACAGGCACACTGACATTTTCTCTTGGATGCATAACTCATCATAGGTTTCCACACTTTTGTGAACTCCAACTTCCACTGGTACAAATGTGGTCACATGATTAATTCTGAACATAGGCTATACAGAATGATGAAACTTACTTACTGTGTCTGCATGCCATTTCCCAAGCAAACCGAGAAAGCGAATTTCAGCTGTAAAACCCCGATGACTTGAAAGGGAAAGAGGGGATTGATTACTGGGTCTGTCTTCATTCTTCCACTATTGAATCCTGGGCATGCCACTTCCTGCTTCCAGTCAGTGGAGCAGAGTTACTGCTGTGTCTATAAGCTCCCACTTCAGGCTCTTAGTTTCTCTAAATGTAATGTAAACTCCTTTCCTTTCAGTTTGGGTTTGCTTCAATCAACTAACTTTGCCAACACTTCCAGATGTAGAGAACTTTAAGTGGTTATCTAGTCGAGATCTTGGAACCTAGGCATGGAATGAACATAAATTACCCAAGATAAACATTTATTTCACCAATTTTTATAAATTTCCGGGGTTGAAAATTCTCCACTTAGGCTGGGTGCGGTGGCTCACGCCTGTAATCCCAGGACTTTGGGAGGCTAAGGTGGGTGGATCACTTGAGGTCAGTAGTTCAAGACCAGCCTGACCAACATGGTGAAACCCCGTCTCTACTAAAAATACAAAAATAGTCGGGCGTGGTGTCTCGTGCCTGTAGTCCCAGCTACTCAGGAGGCTGAGGCAGGAGAATCACTTGAACCCAGGAGGCGGAGGTTGTGGTGAGCTGAGATTGTGCCACTGCACAATCACCGTGGGCAACAAGAGTGAAACTCCATCTCAAAAAAAAGAAAAAAGAAAATTCACCAATTATTTAAAAAAACCTGTGAGTCATGACCTCCTTCAATCACAACTATGATAAACTGCCCTCCCCCTTTTATTTCGCTTTGGCTAGTTTGAGTTGGGTTTTGAACCTTAGAAATGTTTTATAGTTTTTTTCTTAGATCTATTTCTTGGTAAGTTTTTGTAGCTCTTGTGAGTGCAATCTGTTCTCTGTGACATTTTCTAACTGGTTATGAGTGCTAATACAAGAAAACAATTTTTGTATATTCATTTTATATTTGGCAAAGGACTTGGCATTCTTAGTTTTCTGTTGATTCTCTTGAAATTTCCAGGAGACAACTGTAAAGTAAGATGTTAGTTTTGGCTCTTACTCTTTTATTTATTTATTTAGCATATTGCAGAGGCTATGACTTCCAAATTAATGATATATATTAATCATGAGATGGGACATTCTTATTTTGTCCTTGATCTGATCCTCTATCGCAAACTAAATATTACTTATCATTTTGACTGCCAGTTTTTCATCATCAGGCAAAATGATAAGCAACGGTTAATTTACAATAGTTATTATTTAGCATGATAATATAGTATCCTTTAATTCCTAGTTTCTGAAGAATAGCATTTCAAAAAAAAAAAAAAACACTAAGAACAGATAATGAGTTCTATTAAATGCCTTTTTAGTATCTACTAAGGTGATTATAAGGCTTTTCTCCATTATTGATGTGATGAATTACGTTAATATAGTTCCTAATATTAACCTCTCTTTGTACTCTTGAGATTTATTTGGCTTGGGCCCAGTGCTTTATTTTTTTAAATAGAAAGCTAGATTTATTTTGCTATTGTTTTATTTAGGGCATTTTAGGATAACTATATTCATAAGTGAGACTGGCATACAGATTTGTATGTATATGTTATCTTTGTTGGGGTTTGTTATTAGAGTTATTCTAACTTCATAGAGCGAAACAGGAAGCTGTTCTTCTTTTCTGTATTCTGAAATAGTTTACATAACATAGAAATTATTTCTCCTGGCAAGTTTGAAATGATTTGCCCATAAAACTGCCTAGTGCCAGAGTATTTTGGGGAGAATTATTCTTTGTATACTTCTCCTGTTTCTTCTTCAGTTACTGTTCCATTTAACTTCTTTAATTATT
>NW_016107387.1:4943131-4952132 GCF_001604975.1 Cebus imitator | reverse complement strand
CAGTAGAGACGGGGTTTCACCATGTTGACCAGGATGGTCTCGATCTCTTGACCTTGTGATCCACCCGCCTCGGCCTCCCAAAGTGCTGGGATTACAGGCTTGAGCCACCGCGCCCGGCCTCTTTAATTATTTTTTAAACTATTTTGGGAACTTGAAGTTTTCTAGAAGATCACTGAACTGTTAATTAGTATAAATTTATAAATAGTATTCTCTAATTTTTAACTCATCATCTGTGTTTATATCCCCCTTCTCATCCTTAATATGGTGCCTTTGTTTTTTCTTTCTTTCTCTCTCTCTTTTTTTTTATTTTTTTGAGATGGAGTTTCACTCTTTTTGCTGAGGCTGGAGTGTGATGGTGTGATCTCGGCTCACTACACCCTCCGCCTCCTGGGTTCAAGTGATTCTCCTGCCTCAGCCTCCCAAATAGCTGGGATTACAGGCATGCACCACCACACCCAGCTAATTTTTATATTTTTAGTAGAGATGGTGTTTCACCATGTTGGCCAGGCTCGTCTCAAACTCCTGACCTCATGATCCACCTGTGCCCTGACCTCCCAAAGTGCTGGGATTACAGGCGTAAACCACCGCGCCCAGCCTGTTTTTTTCTTTTTTGCCGTAATACTTGGCACACATTTGCCTATTTAAACTGCTTTTCAAATAGATAGCTTTTATATTTGTTAATAAACCTACTGTTTATATGCTTTCGAATGCACTGACCTCTTTTTTTGTCCTGTATTCCTTAAGCTGGCTTTATCTAAAGTCCTAAATGGTATCTTTAAGTTATCTACTCTTATTTTTTTGCATTTATATTTTTCTATTCCCTGGATGGTTTGAATTCATAACTGTGAGTAAATGGCCATCCTGCTCTAAAAGCTCTAAAAGTGAGCAGAAGTGGTGTGGAGTACTTCTAGACATGGAAACATGAGCAGTGCACACTTCATGCTCTTTTCTGCTTCTCAAGCATAGCCACGATGTGCCCATGACCTAGCTTTGACCAAGGAGATGAGGATCCATAGAGCACTGGGTGGAGACAAGACAGAGAGAAAGTGTCCCGAGAATGACTCCATGAAATCAAGGCAAAACCATAGGGATAGAAGTCAGATCAGTGGTTTCCAGGGTCTAGGGGTCAGGCAGATGGGGAGAAGCTACTGGCCACAAAGGAGCATGAGGGAACTCACATTTGGGGTGCTGGAAAGATTCAGTAGTTTGATTGTGATAGTGGTTGTAGAGCTATTTATGTTTCTCAAAACTCATGGAATTGGTCACCTAAAAATGGTGCATTTTATTATATGTGAATTAGACCTAATATACTTAAAAAAAAAAAAAAAAAAAAAAAAAAGAGCCGGGCACGGTGGCTTACACCTGTAATCCCAGAACTTTGGGAGGCTGGGGAAGGCAGATCATGAGGGCAGGAGTTTGAGACCAGCCTGGCCAACATGGTGAAACACTGTTTCTACTAAAAATACAAAAATTCGCCAGGCGCAGTGGTGCATGCCTGTAGTCCCAGCTACTTGGGAGGCTGAAGCAGAATCGCTTGAACTCGGAAGGCGGAGGTTGAAGTGAGCTGAGATCGTGCCACTGCACTTCAGCCTGGGTGACAGAGCAAGACTGTCTCAAAGCAACAACAAAAGAAGAATAACCCCAGGAAGAAGAGACTTCTCCCTCCAACCTAGACTGCTCCCTCCAGAGTGGTTACAAGAATCACAAATATAGTTCTACATTCTTGAAGCCACTACATTGTTATGATATCGGTGGGTCTCTTTGTTGTAATACCTTTACTCTAGTGTGTGTGTATGTGTATACCACACACACGAGAGTATTACCACTGGTAAATAGTAGAACTGGAGTTATTCATTTTCTAAGTTTGGTTCATTTATATTTTCTTCAGTAAATGTGATTTTGCCACATATGAAAGAAAACATAAGAAATGTTGCATATTTTAGATATATTTCCAGCCAAAAAGTTAAATTACCAGGGCTTAAAATGAATCTCTAAAATTAGTACATGATTAAGGTGGCTTTCAAAATCAGTAGAAACAGGGATGAAGTTTTAAAATAAATGTATTGGGACAACTGAGTAGCTATTTGGAAAAACATATACTTCACACCAGAATAAACTCCAAATGGATCAAAAACTTAAATGCAACAAACAAAAAAACCATTAAAGGTCTAGAAAAAAAATCCATGAAATAATTCCTTGATGTTATTGGAGTGGAGATATCCCTTCTCACTATAACTTTAAATCTGGATGTCATAAAAGAACAGATTGATAACGACAACTATATAAAAATTAGAAACTTTTCATGACAAAAAAAATTTATACTAAGCAAAGTCAGAGCAAATAACAAATTAGGAAAAAAATATTTGAAATTCATTATCACACAGAATACATCTTCCAAATTTATAAAAGCGTCCCTCAACTTGGTAAGAAAAAGATCAGCAATCCAGAGAAAACCAGCACCAAGAACATTATTCAATAGAGTGTTGAGAAAAAAGAAAGGAAATACAAATGGTCATTAAGATAAATCCAAAGGTATTCTATTTTATTCCTAAGAAAAATACAAAATAGCTGGGCGCGGTGGCTCATGACTGTAATCCTAGTACTTTGGGAGGCTGAGGCAGGTAGTTCATGAGGTCAGGAGTTAGAGCAGCCTAACCAAAATGATGAAACCCCATCTGTATTAAAAATACAAAAATTAGCTGGGCATAGTGGTACATTCCTGTAATCCCAGTTAGTCAGGAGGCTGAGGCAGGAGAACTGCTTGAACTGGGAGTTAGGAGCTGGAGGTTGCAGTGAGCCAAGATCACGCCACTGCACTCCAGCCTGGACTATAGAGCAAGACTCCATCTCAAAAAAAAAAAAAAAAAAAAAAAAAAAAAAAAAAAAAAAAAAAAAAAAAAAAAAAAAAAAAAAAAAAAGAAAAGAAAAATACAAAATAAAGCTCTTAGGTTGAATCATATGAATTACCAATATTCTATGACTTCTGACCTACAGAAATGGTAATTTCATGTAGTTCAACTTAAGTCAATGAAATAAAATTTTTCTTCTATCAGATTGGCAAAATTCCAAAAGCTGAGTGCCATAATCTTTCAACAAGGCTGTGAGATGCTGGTCTCATGTGCAATGCTTTTGGTAGTATAAAGCCACTTTGGAGGGCAATCTGGTAAAACTGATCAACACTTCCACTCTGGGAACTCATCCTTTAGCTATACCTCTACACATATAAAATAATGTATGTGCCAGGTACAGATGAGTGTTCACAATATGCTATCTTTCATATATGGGGTGGAAATGCTGATATATATATAGACAACCCCTGACTTATGCTGGTTTGACGTAACAATTTTTTGACTTTAGTATGGTGCTTTCAGCTGTATACAGTGAGTACTCATAGAACAATTCTGTTTTTCACTTTCAGTCTAGTATTCAATAAATTACCTGAGATATTAAATATTATAAAAAAGATCTGTGTTAGATGATTTTGCCCAATTGTAGGCTAATATCAATGTCCTGAGTATGTTTAAGGTAGGGTAGGCTAAGTTAGGATGTTGGATAAGTGTATTCAATGCATTTTCAATTTATGGTATTTTCAACCCATAATGGATTTATTGGGATGTAATGCATTACAAGTTGAGGAGCATCTATATATGTATTCAGATTTGCTTGTAGGGTCACGTATGCATAGTAATGTTCTGTCAACAATGGACTATATGATGGTGGTCTCATAAGATTACAATGGAGCTGCCCTATACAGGTCCACCTTTTTTTTTTTTTTTTTTTTTTTGAGATGGAGTCTCGCTCTATTTCCCAGGCTGGAGTGCAGTGGCGTGATCTTGGCTCACTGCAAACTCCGCCTCCAGGATTCAAGCCATTCTCCTCCTTCAGGAGAGTAGCTGGGATTACAGGCGCGCACCATCACGCCTGGCTAATTTTTGTATTTTTAGCAGAGACAGGTTTTCACCATGTTGGTCAGGTTGGTCTCAAACTCCTGACCTTCTGATCCACCCGCCTCGGCCTCCCAAAGTGCTGGGATTACAGGCATGAGCCACCACGCCCAGCCACAGGTACACCATTTTAAAATCCTTTATATTGTACTTTTACCATACTATTTATATATTTAGATACACAAATATGTATCATTGTGTTACAACTGTCTACAATATTCAGTATAGTAATACACTGTTCAGGTTGGTAGCCAAGGAGCCACAGGCCATACCATAAAGTCTAAGTGTGTATTAGGCTATGCCATCTAGGTTTGTGCCAGTACACTCTGCGATGCTCACGTAACAAAATCATTTAACGACTTATTTCTCTGTCGTTAAGTGATACGTGACTGTATCTGCAAAAAGAAACACTAGGCACAGACTTGAAAACTCGATCAAAGCAGTTACCCACACAGGGAAGGAGAGGAAGTGGAGAAGACAGGGAGAGGGGAATAAAATTCCTCAGTGTAGAAGTTGTTCTTTGTATTGGTGGTTAGAATATATACTCGAAATAAAAAGCAAATTAAGGGCAAGGAGCAAAGGCTTACAACTGTAATCCCAGCACTTTGGGAGGCTGAGGTGGGTAGATCACCTGATGTCAGGAGTTCAAGACCAGCCTGGCTAACATGGTGAAACCCTATCTCTACTAAAAATAAAAATAAATAAATAAATAAATAAATAAATAAATAAAATTAGCTGGGCATGCTAGTGCATGCCTGTAGTCCCAGCTACCTAGGAGGCTGAGGTAGGAGAATCACTTGAACCCAGGAGGTGCTGGCTGCAGTGACTTTAGATCACGGCACTGCACTGATGCCTGGGCAACCAAGTGAGACTCCATCTCAAACAAACAAACAAACAAAAAATTAAGAATATAAGAAGTAAATTTGTAGGTTTTGACAATTAAAATGACTCGTTTACTAAGGTCTTATAAATCATCAATGCCACTGTGATGCTTAATTTGTGTACTTACAACTATTTTTTGTCATTCCCCCACAACACAAATGAAATACCATAAATGTGAATTCCATCACCAGGCTGATGATCCTGACTGCCTCTCTGGCCACTCTCTCCACCCTTTTCTGTGCCCTGGTTGCAGGAGGGCTGACCCCCACATACTGCAACACCTGGGCTCTCCTGACTTCTGGCTTCCTCTCGGGTCAGCCAATGGAAGCACTGGCTGGAGGTCAGAGGTCAAAAGGGTAAAGGTGGTGGATTGGGATTGCTTCTCCTGTTCTCTTCTTGCATCAGCAATGGTTCTGGCAATGGTTGCAAACCCTTTTAAGCACACTTCCTGTTTGCTGTGCTCTCCTACAGAGATTCAGGAACACTGTTTTCTCCCTCTTACTCCTTAGGACCTGGAAGGGGTTAGGCATAACAGTTTCCCACTATTGCTTATTCCTAGGTCCCCATCAGGGATCAGAATGCAATATCCCAGAGTATGGCACTTTGGCACTCTGAGTACTTTCAACTGAAGGAGACTAGCAGGCATCAGGAAAGCAAGGCCTTTCTGACCTTCTCCCATGCTCCTGTTTCCTGCCCGTCTTTGTCCTCTGAAATAAGTCACAGAAGCCAGAATTCCTCTTCCCAGAAGCTGGTCTTAGAAACTAGAACTCTTCTCCCCAAAAGCAAGCTATAAGACCTAGAAAGGTCACCCTTTCCCTTCTCCCTTGAAGGCCCTCATTCCAAAGAGGTTCTGCCCCATACCTGGGAGGAAGGAAAGCTACACAGAGAGGCCAAGAAGAGAGAGGTTAGTGAGAGAAAAGCATAACAGATGTATTTAATCAAAGTTGTATGTGAGATGGGGCCTTCAGCAATGAAGACCCAAGGACCCAAGGGGAAAATGTCCATTTTTATGCTTAGATTCAGTGAAGAGTGGACAGCCATGTAAAAATATGATCAGACAAAAAGAGCGTGATTAACAGTAATGGACTGAGTGGGGAAACCCAGCAGGGCCTGTCTGCTCAGATTCTTCCTGGCCTCTCTGTGTGGCATTCCTTCCTCCCAGGCATAGGGCAGGACCCCTTTGGAATGAAGGTCCTATCATCTGCTTTCAGACAAGGTATGTGAGAGAATTTCTTTATGGCCAGCTCCTACACAGAAAGGCAGGGTAAAGTTAGAGTAGTATTTCTAGGTTTTATGTCTGGCTCTGGGGAAGAAAGGTTCTAGTTCCTATGACTCACCTTGGTGAAAAAGAGCTCTAGTTTCTGTGGCCTGCTTTGGGGAGAAAGGGAAGCAGGAGAAGTTCAGAAGCAGACTTTGCCTCTGAAGCCCTTCCAATGTCCTGCAGTTCAAAGTCCACAGGATGCCAAAGCACCATACGTTGGGGTATAGTTTGCAAAGCCCCAACACAGTTGACAGGGGGTTAAAAACTCCAAGGATAAACATAAAAGGAACATAAAAATATTACAACCAGAAATTTTCAGGAAGCCCATTTTTTTTTCAAAAGTGATTTTTCTAGTTGTTTGCTTCCAGTAAGCAGCTTATTCTTTAAATTCTGGGTTGACTAACAAGGGAGTGAAGGGTGGCAAATTAGCGGGATCCTTTGAAAAAAAGAAAACAACCACCTTCCCAATTCTTCCAAGGAGCCAACATCCAGTGCTATTTGCAAAACTGTTAGTCCTACCTCTAGAAGGACATTTTTCCCACCCATTTATATTGTAAGGGAAAATATCTTCCATGAAGCAAACATTTTTGAGATTTCAGCTTTCAAACTCATGGTACTTGTGATAAAGGGTGTTTTCAAGCCCTCTTCTTCACTTAACCTGCCAACTAACATGGGAAACCATTAGCTCAGGCTGCTACAATTAACTCAGGGCTTCTTCTTGAAAGGCTCACACAATTCCCAGCTACTTATCATGCAAACAACCTGGGAGACTCATTTTCCTTGCAATGCAGTGGGAGGGGTAAATTACTGAGATAAGTAGATTATTGGGGAAAAAGTCACACTCAGAGGCCTTATGAAATGATTAAACCCTGGGAAATTCATCCCCCTAAATCCCTGGCCCCTGATAGTACACATTCATTACTGGATCCTGGGTAATGTGCAGTGAAGAACCTCCTTTAGAAGCAATAAATGCTCCCACTCTGCTGAATTTTCGCTTAACTTTAAACAGTAAGTTCTTCAGTTTTGATGAGTGAGATTCATCATCTATGAAGCAACTTGAAGGAAGGGGAGGGGATCATGAGACCTGGAAGATTTTTAAAAATTTGACTGTTTTGCTAAAATAGGAAAAGCACAAATACTAACACCAATAACGTAATTCTAGGGAAATGGGGTCTTCTGACCTCCTTGTTTTAACTTCATAAACTCCTTATCAACAGAAACCATTTCATATTTGGTTAACAGCCATGTTCAAATATATTATGACAAAATATATTTCTCTGTAAGAAGTATTTTTTCATAGCAAATACTGGTCAATAGTCAAGGTCAAGTTGACTCCTATAAGTCAAGTTGACAAACGGCCTGAAATGATGGTTCAGAAAGAGAAAGTTTAGGAAAGTAACTTAAATGAATGTAACCATGAGCTGGAGACAGAAAATGAGCCCTCATTTTTCTGGCAAGAGGTAGGGGAAAAGAAAATATACAAGCATGAAAAAAACCAACAAACCAGGCACCCTGATAACCAAAATCCTCATAAGAAAACTTCGTGGTGGAGACTGTTAATATCAACGTTGACTTTCTACCCCCGGCTACTGAATTGCAGACAGCCGGTATGAACAACAAGCATGACATTTCACTGTGAGAAGCACAATCGCAACCCCAGGCATTCCAAAATACAGCAGTGCACTCACTCAAAATCGCTCTTGAAAATATGCGGGAATTGCTAACTCTCTAAGTAAAGAGAGCCTTTTTGATAGAATAAAACACATCTGCTTCTTCCTTATAAATAGACTATTCACTACCTGGAGGAATTCAGTCTCCCCCCACCACCTGTCTGATAAAGCAGAGGAACTGGAGAGAATAGTGTGAGTCGGGGTGGGCCAGGAGGGTAAGGACCAAAGAAAGTGGATGCTGGGGGAAGAGCAGTGGATGAAAAGGCAGTGATTTCTTTCTTTTTTTTTTTAGAGAAGATCTGCTTTGTGGGATACACTGTAACCTGCTCTTCTGTCTCAATATAAAACCTTCAGTAAAGGCTATAATTTATCAAAATTCTTAGAGTTGCTTATGTGTGTGAGCAGAGTATGCACCTGTTTTGGGGGGAAAGTGGGACAGGATGGGCTTAGATGAATCTTGTAGGGAGGAGGAGGAGTGGTCCACGGCAATCCATTTACATTTAATTTATAGTACAGCTATCCCCATTTCTATAAATGAAATACCTGAAGTTTAGAGAGGTTAAGTAACTTACCCAAGGTCTCAATGTCAGAGCTGGGATTCAAATCTACACTGGTTTTAGAACCCAAAATCTAAACACTATACTACATTTATCTTGGAAGATAGTAGAGAAAATAATCCTAATTGATATCTCAAATTGCTATGCTTCACTTGTGGGAGTAGACGTTCCTGGATGTAACAGAATTGAGATTTTTGAGAGAAGAGGAGTCAGTGGGGTAATACAGAAAACCCATCCTCCTAGGTATTCACAGCTGCCTGAAACATTTATCTGCAATGGAATGACACATATTTCACATCAGAATTGAGATTCAAATCAGAATGCACAGTAAGAAAGTAATATGGGAAGAGAGAAAGAAACAATTTTCACTAAAAAAACTTGGTGTATATATTAATGAAGAAGTGCTTTTAGAAACTGCAGTATATGCTGGGCACAGTGACTCACACCTGTAATCCCAACACTTTGGGAGGCTAAGACGGGCAGATCACGAAGTCAGGAGTTTGAGACCAGCTTGACCAACATGATGAAACCTCATCTCTATTAAAAAGTACAAAAATTAGCTGCATGCCTGTAATCCTAGCTACTCAGGAGGCTGAGGCAGGAGAAACACTTGAACCCAGGAGGCAGATGTTACAGTGAGCTGAGATCAAGCCACTGCAGTCCAGCCTGGGTGACAGAGCGAGACTG
>NW_016107387.1:4938336-4943112 GCF_001604975.1 Cebus imitator | reverse complement strand
GAACGATACTGTCTTAAAAAAAAAAAAAAAAAAAAAACAGATCTGTAATATGTAATATTAACAGTGAGATAATAATCACATTTATCATTAAATAGGAAGAAGTGTTTTAAATATCCACGAAATGAGGCACATATATCTTGGCATTCCTATTTGCCTTGTGATTAAAGTAGACTGACAGAAGCTAGACATGGTGGCTTACACCTGTAATCCCAGCATTTTGGGAGGCTGAGGCAGGTAGATCACGAAGTCAGGAGTTTGAGACCAGCCTGACCAACACAGTGAAACCCTGTCTCTACTAAAAATACAAAAATTAGCCAGGCATGGTGGTGCATGCCTGTAATCCCAGCTACTCGGGAGGCTGAGACAGGAGAGTCGCTTGAACCCTGAAGGCAGAGGTTGCAGTGAGCCAAGATCACACCACTGCACTCCAGCCTGGGTGACAGAGCGAGATACTGTCTCAAGAAAAACAAACAAACAAACAAACAAACAAACAAAAAAAAAAAAAACAGACGAACTATAAATAGTCTAGTTATTGAGAACACAGTCAGTTTGAAGCCCAGTTCATCCACTTACTAGCTGTGTGGCCTTGGGCAAATCACTGAACCTTTCTGTGCTTCAGTTTCTTCGTCTGCAAAAGTGGGTATTACATGTCCCTACCGCATTGGATGGTTGTGAGGATTCAATGAATTAATCCATTAAAGTATTTGGAATAGTGCCTGCTGTACTTTACAAGATTTTTTTTTTTTTGAGACGGAGTCTCACTCTGTCACCTAGGTACCTAGACTGGAGTGCAATGGTGCAATCTCAGCTCACTGCAACCTCTGCCTCCTGGGTTCAAGGGATTCTTCTGCCTCAGCCTCCTGAGTAGCTGGGATTACAGGAATGCACCACTACCCCCAGCTCATTTTTGTATTTTAAGTAGAGATGGGGTTTCACCATGTTGGTCAGGCTGGTCTCAAACTCCTGATCTCGTGATCTGCCCGCTTCAGCCTCCCAAAGTGCTGGAATTACAAACATAGCCACCGTGTCTGGCTCTAAATTCTTATTAAATACAGGAAAAGCTTATATAAGCATCGGACATTTTAAGGGATGTCATAAAAGATGGAAAATGCACAGGTAGGTCAAGAGAGTGAGGATATTCAGTGCTGGTGGGAATGTTGTTGAAATGAATACCCACTGGGTTGAAGCTTATGCAGAAATCACATAAGCTGGACTGACTTGTTAGGAGAACAGGGAAGGATTATGAGACTGAAGGTGACTCAGGTTACAGAGCAGGTCTGAGTGGAGTTAGAAAGTGGAATGACAGGAGGTCACATCACAGAGAGGAATTTTTTAGAGTTAGAGGTAGAACAGTTGCAGATACACTAACTCCATGCTGCAGTCATGCAGACAGAGAAATTATGACCTAGAGTGTTGGACAAGATCGTCAAGGCAGAATCTTGGGTCCCCTAGCATGGCTCCAGAGTGAGATTCCATCTCAAATGGGTTAAAGAGGTCACTGTGAACTGAGTGTCAAAATCCTCAAGGAATATGGGTGGGTGATTAGAATGTTAAAATATATTATATCAGCGAGGAGTTTTAGTTGAAGATGCCGACATCCACTGTAGCTGGTTTAGCAAAAGAGGACTTTTTAAAAAAGGAATTAGGAGCTTATAAAACCTTGAGGACAGGCTGGGTGTGGTAGCTCACGCCTGTAATCCCAGCACTTTGGGAGGCCCAGGTGGGTGGATCACCTTAAATCAGGAGTTCCAGACCAGCCTGACCAACGTGGTGGAACCCCATCTCTCCTAAAAATACAAAAATTAGCTGGGCGTCATGGTGCATGCCTATAATTCCAGCTACTTGGGAGGCTAAGGCAAGAGAATCACTTGAACTGGAAGGCGGAGGTTGCAGTGAGCCAAGATCGCACCACTGCACTCTAGCCTGGGTGACAAGAGGGTAACCCCATCTCTAAATAAATAAATAAATAAATAAATCCTTCAGGAGAAGCAGAAAACCCAACCAAGTTTAGAAGATTCACAATCAGCACCAATATATCCAATAATCCAACAGGTCATTTCCTACAGAAACTCCACTGTGTAGTTGCCTGCCAAGGATTACAGAAAACGGTAGGAACTAGGTGCCAGAGTCTGCTGAACTCCCCACAAAGAACCAAACACCCCCAGCCGCGATGCTCATCACAAGATCTGATCCCCTGTACACAGCTAACACAACATAATGGTCACTTCTATCTCTAAGTCTTACAAGGTAGGAGCCAGGCTACCTATGGGATCCTTGTGGGAAGGAGCCTGAGAAAAGTAACTTTGAACTTCCCAACCTTTGAGGTTCAGGAAGGAAAGCCAGGAGGGAGTTGGTGTGAGCGGGGAGGGAGCCAATCAGAGCTATCTGCCAGAGATGGCAATGAGGAGGATGGGAAGATGTTGACCCTGCATGGCATGGACTTCCTGCAGGGAACAGCTGAAGAATGGGGTGCTGGGAAAGCAGGCAGGGAGCTGGCATTTCTCTGGTTCTGAGATACTAAAGTCGTGGAAGAGAAAAGAGTCTCAAGTGAGCAGGGTGCTGTCAGAGGAAATCTACGCTTCAATTAAGCTAAGACTAGAAGCGGTGTTCTAGGAAAAGGGCATTACTTCATCAGGACATATTATGAGCATCTGAAAAATTCTGGCTCCAGTCAAGTTGAATTTCTCTCTGTGGCCTGGACTCATCCGAGTAACTCTCTCCTCACCTTTGCCTCCACTTGTCCAAATCCTCTCCTCCAATGGGCCATTGTTCAGTGAGCCTGTTTTAATTTCCCTTACTCTATATATACTCGCAAGAAATAATCTCTCTCTTTACTTTTTATTTTTTTCTTTTTTGAGATGGAGTCTCGCACTGTTGCCCAGGTTGGAAAGCAATGGCGTGATCTTGGCTCACTGCAACCTCTGCCTCCTGGGTTCAAGCGATTCTCCTGCTTCAGGTTCCTGAGTAGCTGGAACTACAAGCACATGCCACCATGCCTGGCTCATTTTGTATTTTTAGTAGAGACAAGGTTTCTCCTTGTTGGTCAGGCAGTGATTGTCCTGTCTTGGCCTCCCGAGTAGCTGGCATTACAGGCATGTGCCACCATGCCTGGCTAATTTTGTATTTTTCTATTTTAGATGAGGTTTCTCCATGTTGGTCAGGCTGGTCTCAAACTCCCGACCTTAGGTGATCCACCCTCCTTAGCCTCCGAAAGTGCTGGGATTACAGGTGTGATCCACCACGCCCAGCCCAAAACAGCCCTTTTGAGAGACATGCTGCACTGCTGATTTCCACAACTGACCAGCATTTCTTCCTGATAAGAGACCACGGACCATGGACTGGTTCTGGCCGGTTTACAGAGGATGCACACAGGGGCCGGCCGTGGTGGCTCACGCCTGTAATACCAGCACTTTGGGAGGCCAAGGCGGGCGGATCACGAGGTCAGGAGATCGAGACCAACCTGGATAAAAAGGTGAAACCCTGTCTCTACTAAAAATACAAAAGCTAGCCAGGTGTGGTGGCATGTGCCTGTAATCCCAACTACTCAGGAGGCTGAGGTGGAAGAATTGCTTGAACCCGAGAGGCGGAGGTTGCAGTGAGCTGAGATCGCACCACTGCACTCCAGCCTGGGCAACAGAGCAAGACTCCATCTCAAAAAACAAAAAAAAAAACAGGGCCGGGCGTAGTGGCTCACACCTGTAATCCCAACACTTTGGGTGGCAGAGGTGGGCAGATAACGATGTCAGGAGATCCAGACCATGCTGGCCAACACAGTGAAACCCCGTCTCTTTAAAAAAAAAAAAAAAAAAAAAACACGCATAGGATGTTTCTCAGTTTTCCATCTCAGTCTTTGATGTAAAGAGCCCAATTCTTACTCTTTGATGTAAAGAGCCCAATTCTTACCCTTTGATGTAAAGAGCCCAATTCTAATGCATTTAAATGTTAAGTCTCCCCCCCAGAGTGAACATGGGATGCATGTCACATGCATTTGTTTATTACACACGTACACCCCTTTTCATAAATATTCATAACTCCTCCTATAACATGTGGAATATGTATATTTAGCCAACCCATTTAGCATAAATTCCTGTCTCATGCTGCCCTCTCTCAAAGTATCTATTTTTGGTTTCTATTGAAGGCTATGCTTCCCAGCCTGCAGGATGGCTAGCCTACAGGCTACAATCCTTTAGAAGAAATAAAGCTGCTGGGTGTTTTGGCTCATAATCCTAGCACTTTGGGAGACTGACGTGGACGGATTGCTTGAGCTCAGGAGTTTGAGACCAGCCTGGGCAACATGGTGAAACCCTGTCTCTACTAAAATACAAAAAAATTAGCCAGGTATGGCTGCATGCACCTGTATTCCCAGGTACTCGGGAGGCTGAGGCAGGAGAATTGCTTGAACCTGGGAGGCAGAGAGGTTGCAGTGAGTCAAGATTGCACCACTGCACTCCATCCTGGGTGACGGAGTGAGACTCTGTCTCCAAAAAAATAAAAATAAAAATAAAGCTCTTGTTGAATACAGTGAGTTCTCTTCAAAGAATCAGTATGGCCGGGCGCGGTGGCTCAAGCCTGTAATCCCAACACTTTGGGAGGCCGAGGCGGGTGGATCACAAGGTCAAGAGATCGACACCATCCTGGTCAACATGGTGAAACCCCGTCTCTGCTAAAAATACAAAACATTAGCTGGGCATGGTGGCGCATGCCTGTAGTCCCAGCTACTCAGGAGGCTGAGGCAGGAGAATTGCCTGAACCCGGGAGGCGGAGGTTGCGGTGAGC
>NW_016107387.1:4934353-4937628 GCF_001604975.1 Cebus imitator | reverse complement strand
CGCCACCATGCCCAGCTGATTTTTTGTATTTTTAGTAGATCCGGGGTTTCACCATGTTGACCAGGATGGTCTTGATCTCTTGACCTCGTGATCCACCCGCCTCGGCCTCCCAAAGTGTTGGGATTACAGGCGTGAGCCACCGCGCCCGGCCTTTGAGTGCTATTTCTTTTGTGGCACTGAAAATTTGCTTCTAACATTCTCGTTTCTAAATATACATACCTTGTGATTCATCAGTTGACACCCCTATAATGTCTATTGCAGGACATACTGAAAGGACACGTGATGACTTGTCTAAGTTCAGATGTTATCTGATACATGTGAACTTTGTCTAAGTATGATACTGTAATTTATAAGAAGAAATACATATTTGGCCTTGTTTAACTTCCTGGCAGCAAATCCTAAAACCTTTGGAATCTCTAAAGTGGTAAGTGTCTTTTTGAATGCTAATGAGATGATTGCTCACTGGGGGCTCCTGGATAGCATCAGGATGAGGGAACGGAGGAAGCAACAACATGATTAGAAGGTTTGATGTTTCAGCAACATCCCATGACCTCCAGAAAGAGGAGAGCGGCTGAAGGTTGAGTTGATCACCAATGGTCAGTAATTTAATCTATCGTGTTTATGTAATGAAGCCTCCCAAAAACCCAAAAGCACAGGGTTTGGAGAGCCTCCAGGTTGCTGAACACATGGTGGTACTGTGAGCATGGCAGGCCCAGAGAGTGCATGGAGGCTGTGCACCCCTCCCTATACCTTACCTTATGCATCATTTCCATCTACCTGTTCATTACATCCTTTTACAATAAATGAGTAAAGTGAGTAAAGTAAGTAAAGTGTTTCTCTGAGTTCTGTGACCCATTTTAAGCAAATAATCAAACCCAAGGAAGGGGTCATGAGAACCCCCAATTTACAGCTGGTCAGTGAGAAATTCTGGACACTTGGACTTGTGATTGACATCTGAAGTAGGGGACAATCTTAGGGGGCCTTGTGAGATTTAACTCTAATTCCAGGTAGACAGTGTCAATTGAATTAAACTACAGGACATCTAGTTGTTGTCCACCAGAGAACTGACGAGCAGGGAAAACCATTCACACCTGGTATCAGACGCGAAGAACTGTGAGTGGGGAGAGCAGGAGGCAGTTGGTTGTTTGTTTTCTCCTATCTCACACACTAAGGGTGTCCATCAGATTTCTGTATGATGTATTTGAGCAGATGAAAGGAATAATGGACATTAGATGGGATTTAGTCTTGAAAAGATAGGACTTAAGACAAGAGGGGACAAGAGCCACAGCTCTGTAACAGTGAAGGGAACTGAAAAAGAACCAGTGGTGAAACAAAAGCGCTCTACACCTTTCTAGAAGACAGAAGGTAAATGGGACAGGGCTGACTACTCAAACCAAGAAAGTAGCTGTGGCCTAGAAAACACCTGAGGAGGAGCCTGCACTCAGGGCACCACTCTCCCAAGCACGCCCTTGAGATGGAGAGATGACAAGCAAGAGTGAGAAATGGGGCTGAAAACAAGATTTACTGAAGATCTTTACACAGACCCTCCCACTTACCAAGTGATAAAACTGCCAGGCAGCCAAGTGTCTTATCTGTCCGCAAAAAGCGGAGCTGTTTCTTCTACACAAATCAAGCAAACTATCTCTGGGAGTTTGGAACTGCTACTGTAGGTAGGTGTTGCCATCCTAGAACACAGTTCTCTGCTTTCTGAAACATGTCAGGGTCGAGGCAGGGGGTTTCCCCAGAAACCTGGGTGTGAGGCCCATCAGTCAACCAGCTCCATCCACATTTATATAGAGCTTCCCATTGGCTTTTCTACTTCCAGATTCTTACATATGAACTTGCCCCAAAGATTCATCATGCATTTGAGCAAAGTCTATGGCATGCCATAGAAGGCACAGAATAAACAAATAGAAAAACTGACTCTAGAGGACACAGAAATAATTCTGATAACAGAAGAGAACTTGAAAACAAAACACAACATGTCAAAGACTCTTGTTAGTATCCTCAAAGAAACTTGAAAAAAATATTGTACCCATAAAAACAATGACAGGATCCAGTAGAGAAGGAACAAGAAAGTGCTCTTGGAAAAGTAAATGACTCACATCTTAACCATGTTTTGACATTCTGGAACAGAAACAAAAGAAAGGCCCTAAAATCTTCCAGGGTGAAAAACAAATAACAGGACAGTAACAAGATAAATTATAGCAGGTCACAAACTAATTGTATTGGTGTCAGAGTTCTCGTCAGTATTGGATGTGATCAGGCATTAAAGCTCGGAAGGAAAACTATTAATTTAGAATTCAATAACCAGCTAAACTACCAATCAAGCATGAGGATGGAATAAAGCATTTTTTCACATGTGAGAATTCGTAAGCCATACCATTCTTGCTCCCTGTTTTAGAAGGTTGAGAATATAGTTCAACAAAATGTGAAAAATTGTGAGACAAGGGAAGAAATGAGATCAGAGAAACAGAATAATCACAGAGGATAACAATAAATAGAAATACCAGAACGACAAGCAATTCTCAAAACGGGGATGGAGAGCCAGTTTGGATTGGGGCAGAAGATAGCATGTACAAGGGAGCTCGCCAGGAAAATCAATAAACAGTAAATGAAAAACTAGCAAACAACCAAGGAACGAATAAATAAATGAATAAGTACATTCCCCTAGAGATTATCTGATGAATTTTCCCATGTGGAAATTCGTATTGTGACGCATTTTAAGATATATTGATATATTTAGGAAAAAATTACTCACAAGTGCATTAAAAACTAAAGAAAATAAAAAATTGCACTATCAATACCTGGAAAATTTAAGTTACACAATATAGAAAATGCAACAGCAGCACATCACTTGATTCAACAGCAAACAAGATTTACATTCATGTCCCTTCCAGATTGGAACAAGAAACCACAGGGTTTGAGGATCTTGGTCTCCAGGGAAAAAGGAAGATTCGGTTCAGAAAAAATTTCAAAATAGGGTAGGGCACAGTGGTTCATGCCTGTAATCCCAGCACTTTGGGAGGCCAAGGTGGGTAGATCACCTGAGGCCAGGAGTTTGAGACCAGCCTAGCTAACACTGTGAAGCCTCATCTCTACTACAAATACTAAACTTAGCCAGGCATGTTGGCACATGCCTATAATTCCAGCTCTGCGGGAGGGGAGACAGGAGAATTGCTTGAACCCGAGAGGCAGAGGTTGCAATGAGCTCCTTTGCAGTCCAGCTTGGGCAACAGAGCAAGATTCCATCTCAAAAATAAAAAAAAAAAAAA
>NW_016107387.1:4926749-4934326 GCF_001604975.1 Cebus imitator | reverse complement strand
AAAAAAAAAAAAAAACAGTTTTAAACAAAATAAAAGCAAATTAGAAAGTCCAGGAAATATTGAAGGCAGGGTTATAAAAAAAAATTAGCAAATTAAAACATGGCATGGTTTGAAACCAATGACAGGAGAAAAGACAATAAATGTGAACATTCTCCTTTGATTACCACAAGGATTATGATTTGGGAATTACAGAGAGGGAATATCATCAACCATAGCTCATTTCTTGGTTTTACAGTGTACGATATTCATATAGACATTATAATATGAAAGGTATTTACTGGGCTTTTAACTTCTGGAGCCAAATTAAAGTTACAGTATAGAAATCTTCATTATAGCAGGGCATGGTGGCTCACACCTGTAATCCCAGCACTTTGGGAGGCCAAGGTGGGTGGATCACCTGAGGTCAGGAGTTGAAGACTAGCCTGACCAGCATGGTGAAACCCTATCTCTTAAGAGAAAAAGAAAAAAAATTAGCCCAGCGTGGTGGTGTGCACCTGTAGTCCCAGCTACTCAGGAGGCTGAGGCAGGTGAAACACTTGAACCCAGGAGGCAGAGGTTGCAGTGAGCTGAGATCCTGTCACTGCATTCCAGCTTGGGACAGAGCAAGACTCTTTTCCAAAAAAAAATTAGAAGAAAGAAATCTTAATTGTGATCCTAGTGAGGCCTCCAAAAAAAACTTAACTGTGGTTAAATTGGAATGCAAATATTATCAACAGCTGATAGAAATGAAGGGCAGAAAGATGAGAAAACAGGTGAAGCAAGGTGAGATAGCATACTGTCTATAATCAATGCACAGGAAAAAGAGCTTTAAATGTATTATACTAAAGTTACAATAGCAATACATAGAGGAAGAAAAATAGTGACATGTGAAAGGGGAGAGGTATGTATAGTGTATGAATGAAACCTATCTATATAAGGAAATCATTAGGTAACATCTAAAGTTGAAAAATCAAAAATAGACCAGATGTGGTGGCTCACACCTGTAATTCCAGCACTTTGGGAGGCCAGGGTGGGCGGATCACCTGAGGTCAGGAGTTCAAGACCAGCCTGGCCAACATGGTGAAACCCCATCTCTACTAAAAATATAAAAATTAGCTGGGTGTGGTGGCAAGCACCTGTAATCCCAGCTACTCAGGAGGCTGAGGCAGGAGAATTGCTTCAACGCAGCGGGTGGAGGTTGCAGTGAGCTGAGATTACACCACCGCACTCCAGCCTGAGTAACAAGGTGAGAGTCCGTCTCAAAAAAAAAAAGAAAAAGAAAAAAGAAAAATCAAAATTGGTATATATAAATATACCATTTATTAATATGCAAATACTCACTAAAAACAGGAAAAGCAAAAATGGTTCAAAGTGATTCATCTGGAGATCAGGACAGGGGATAAGAGATGGGGGAGGGGCCAGTTGATTTTTTTTTTTAACTGTGTACATGTATTATTTAAGTCTGTTAAAAGATTTTTACAGGCAAATATGTACTCTGGAACCTGAACTTTTTGGCTCATGACTGCTAAAATATTAACCTTTGACATGTACCATTGGATTCACTTATTTCTATTGAGTATACATTCTGTCCCAGAGCCATCCAGACCCTGGCCAGCAATACACAAGTCCTCAGCAGAACAGTACCCAGATGGCATCCCACAGGACATGATGGAAAGGACACAGGAAGTATAAACAGCAGGTCACCGGTCATCTCAGGGAATTTCTACTCTAAGTCATTACAAAGAGGAAGATCTCCCCTGGGCTTTGTGCAGGAATAACGCTGGGTCTTACGAGACTTCCATGGTCCTGCTGGACAGAATAAGTAAAATGTCTGATATTTTCCTTTTGAAAGCACTAGGAACAGCTCAAGGATTTGCACAGCAGAATGAAAGAGGAGCTGTCACTGAGTTCCTTAGGACTCACAGCTTGAAAGGAAAGAGGAGGCCCACAGGGGGCCTGAGGACCAAGCCCAGCAGGGGAGGCTGAGCACTTCCACAGCCCAGGGGGTGGGACCAGAGCTCTTCAAGCCACAGATCTCCTCTGTAGGCGCAGAGACCCTCACAGCAGGGATCCATTCACACCAGTCACCCTTGGAGACTGCTATTTATGCGAAAGAAATTTATCCCGCTCCATTGTATGCTTCTTGTCCAGAGTTCTCTTGGATCCCTTGTTTACGGCCTTACTCTTATATTGTGAGCAGTGGAATGGACAGGCCATTTAAGAGGGCAGGGATGGCTAATGATGGGTCTGTTAGCCCTGCAGTCAGTCTCTCCTTTGTGAGCCAAACCCAATTTGGGTGCATTTGCTAAAGGAAAGAAAAAAAAAAAGGCAAAAACCTCATTTAAGGTTGAAGAAATGTTAGTTGTATTCCACTTCTTTTATGAGGGGAAAAAAACACTAGAAGAAACCAAAAGCTTTATAATATTTATGATCCATTATTTTGGTGGTCAAAATATGTATCCGATTTTTCAGGTATAGGTACAAACACTGCAGCTCTTTAAGACTGGGAGGGCCTTAAAAAATAGAGGGCCTTTTTATCACTGGAGAGATGCTAATTTTTATCTTGCAAAAAGTAAAGGGAAGTCCCTTCAGAAATGTTTTCTTTTGAGGAAGAACTTAAACATATGCCAATGCTTTCATGAATTCTGTGAGCTAAATCCTTATAAATCCTTTGAGTTGACAGATCAATTATTCTTTCTAACAGCTAATGAACTAATAACCCTTGGAAATTTCTCCTTCCTCGGGTTGAAAATAGAAAAAAGAAAACCTTAGGGGGGAAAAATCAATTAAAGACTACATAGCAATAAAAAACAATTAAATTCATTATAGCTTTTTAAAGAGAGCTGTATTTTCTTCAAGAGCTATGATTTTTAAATTAAAAACACGTCAAATAACCCTGTATTTTATAAACACCACAAATGTTCTTAAAAATATGTCTTTAATTCATATTGTGTCCTGGCAAAGGGAAGTGAGAAAGGGTAGAAAAACAGAAAAGGAGACAGAGACACACCCTATAGACGGAAATCCATAAGAGTGGTGAGATCGCTGAATGCTTCTCTGTATAAGGCACCGTGGTAGACTCTCAGGGTACCAGAAAGACAAAAGGACATACGCACACACCACTGGAGAAAAATGAAGAGAAGAGAGAAAGGAAGAGAGATTGTGAAGGCTCTAGACAAGACTACGAAGAGAGGAAGCCTGTGCCGAGCGTTTTGCTGATAGAAGCGGGGATTAGCAGGAGTTGGCAGAGTCCATATGCTGGGCATTCAAGGAGTTAGACCCAAGGGGGACACTGAGGGCTAGAGCAGATGGCAGAAAGGGAAGCAGAAGAATGGGAATCCATGCAGTCTCGGAGGTGAGTTCTGATTTCAAGAATGAGGTGGGGCCTGCTGGAGGAACCAGGTGCAGTGGGGCAGAGAGGCATCAGTCCTATCTGTGGATCTGACATTATGGCCAAGGATTTTAACAGATGAGAAAACTGAAGCACTGGGAATTTCAGTAAATGACTCGCTCAAGGCACACGCACGCACACACACACACACACACACACACACACACACACAGTATATGTATGTACAAGAAAGTCTGTGCTTTATTTTTAATTAAGGAACTAGAGTATGGTGGTCATCCAGGTACCAGCTCATGAGCATGGCTCTTCCTGCCTGCAGTGCAGTTCTTGGAAGTGAAAAGCAAAGTCCCATTTGAAATTGAGTGAGGGGTCTTTTTTCCACATTTACAAGTCTGGAGGGTGATGCTTAGAGAATGTGGTGCACACTCCAGGGAATGCTGACAGTTCTCCACTCTGTAAGCTCCTGGTACACAGTGTGATATGGTATAAAGAAAGAGAAGCATAAAAGTCAGAATAGGCCAAGTGCAGTGGCTCATGCCTGTAATCCCTGTCCTTTGGGAGGTTGAGGTGGGCGGATCACCTGAGGTCGGAAGTTCGAGACCAACCTGGCCAACATGGTGAAATCCTATCTCTACTAAAAATACAAAAAATTAGTGGGGTACAGTGGCAGCCACCTGTAATCCCAGCTACTTGGGAGGCTGAGACAGGAGAATCACTTGAACCCGGGAGGCAGAGGTTGCAGCGAGCCGAGATTGCACCATTGCGTTTCAGCCTGGGCAGCAAGAGCAAAACTCTGTCTCAAAAAAAAAGAGTCAGAAGAGCTGGGTCGGCATCACAGCTCCTCTTATTTAGCTCCTCAGTTGCTCTGACTGTAACATAAATGGTCCCTGACAATGGCTCGGCTTACGAATTTTTGACTTTACGATGATGCAAAAGCAGTATGTATGAATGCAGTAGAAAATGAATTTTGAATTTTGCCATTTTCTTGAGCTAGTGATATGTGGGACAGTACTCTCTTACGATGCCAGACAGAACAGCGAGGCACTCACAGCCAGTCATGTGACCATGGGAGTAAGCAACCAGTATCGAACTCTATAACGTATTGTGCTGCCAGATGATTCTGCCCTACTGTAGGCTAATATAAGTACAGGTATTGATCGACTTATGACCTATGCAACTTACAACCATTCGACTTTACGACCACAATCACTAGCCACAACTGCTCCGCGTCTGGCGGCGCAAACGTTGCCCAGCTGGGCGTACGACAGTGCGGACCAGCTTCTGGCAGCACTACCATCTCCGCGTACATATAGCCTACTCAACTTACAACCAAATCGTGTTACGACCGGTCTGTCGGAACCGATCGTGGTCGTAAGTCTAGCACTAGCTGTGTTCTGAGCACCCTGAAGATAGGCTTACCTGAGCTACAATGTTCAGTAGATTAGGTATATTAAATGCATTTCTTTTCTCTTTTTTTTTGGAGACAGAATCTTGCTCTGTCGCCCGGGCTGGCAGTGCAGTGGCGCAATCTTGGCTCACTGCAGCCTCTGCCCACCAGGTTCCAGCGATTCTCCTGTCTTAGCCTCTTGGGAGCCAGGATTACAGGCACTCGCCACCACACTCAGCTAATTTTTGTTTTTTTAGTAGAGATGGGGTTTCACCATGTTGGCCAGGCTGGTCTCGAACTCCTGACCTCAGGTGATCTGCCCACCTCAGACTCCCAAAGTGCTGGGATTATAGGCATGAGCCTCTGTGTCCGGCCAAATGCATTTTCAACTTATGATATTTTCAACTTAAGATGGGTTTATTAGAACGTAACTCCCTCATAAGTCAAGAAGCATCTGTAATTACAGTTACAGCTCAAGTTGTGAATAGGAATAAACCAACTCTAGTTTATTCCTATAGTGATACCAAACTATTCATAAGGGCTTATAAAGGCCCCAAGACCCATCTATGGACTTATGACCCTGTTAAGGTAAAGCTATGGCCAGTTTTATGGGTGTTTGACCTTGGCAATGACACGGGGTTCCCTGTTAAAAGGGAGCCCATGCTTGATTCAATGCTCTCCTGTTGCCATCTTGACATTATTGATAATTTCCAAACAAGGGGCCCTGCATTTTCATTTTGCATGGGCTGCACAAATTACATAGTTGGTCCTAGGTAAAGTCACTTGGTTCAGTGGGAAGAGCTCAGAAAGATTTCCATCTTGGGCAAATACTTCCCTGTAGACTGGAAGTTTGCAGGAAACACATTTGCTTCCCAGCTGAACCCATCTCTTACATTTGAGGAATGCTTCACTCTACGGGTCTTGGCAAGAAGCAGGGCCACACAGGCCAGTTGCTGGCATTCCCTAGCCTTCCTACTAGCTACAGCGTGACCAGCCAGGTACAGTGACTCCGGAGTGTGCAATGCTTAAAGTAAGGAAAGAGAGTGCAGAATTCATTTTGGTGATGGCGGCAGCAGCAGCAATTCTTCAGGGCCAACAGTGGCAACCTTCAGCTATGGTCTCTGGTGTTCAGCGCTAGCTATGCTAGCTAGTGGGAAAAGGCTGGGGGTGGGGCGGCATCCAGCAGTGTGTCAATGACTTCCTCAACTAGACGGGTCTCTGATGGGGTTGTAGTCATGGTTTTAGCCACCTTTGGTTCCTCCCTGTTTCCTTTTTCTTTTTTTGAGACAGAGTCTTGCTCTGTCACCAGGTTGGAGTACAGTGGTGTGATCTCGGCTCACTGCAACCTCTGACTCCCAGGTTCAAGTGATTCTCCTGCCTCAGCCTCTCAAATAGCTGGGACTATAGGCCCACGCTACCACACCCAGCTAATTTTTGAACTTTTAGTAGAGACAGGGTTTTACCATGTTGGCCAGGATGGTCTCTATCTCTTGACCTCGTGATCGCCCGCCTTGGCCTCCCAAAGTGCTGGGATTACAGGTGTGAGCCACTGCGCCTGGCCTCTTTTTTCTTTTCTTTTTCTTTCTTTCTTTTTTGAGACAGGGTCTCACTCTGTCAATCCAGGCTAGAGTGCAGTGGCACAATCATGGCTCACTGCAGCCTTGACCTCCTGGGCTCAGGTGATCCTCCCACCTCAGCCTCTCGAGTAGCTAGGACTATAGGTGCCTGTCACCATGCCTAGATAATTTTTGTAGAGACAGGGTGTTGCCATGTTGCTCAGGCTAGTCTCAAATTCCTGCGCTCAAGCAATCTGCTTACCTCAGCCTCCCAAAGTGCCAGGATTATAGGTGTGAACCCCCTGCCCAGCCTCCTTCCCTGTTTCCTAGTCTGATCATCTAGTCTTCTTGGCAATTTGCTTTTCAAACTACTCAGAGTTCTTTCAATAAATTCTTTTTGCACTTATGTGGTCAGAGATGGTTTCTGTTGCTTATAGTTAAGAGCTTTTTCTGATATAAAGTTGGACTCTGGAGGAGTTACTACCTTGATCATCCTTTGGCTGACAGGCAGCAAATGGGTCCTATGCCTTGAGGCAGAACTTGTCCTCCACACGTCCCTGGTGATAAGACCCTAGTGCTCACACATTCCAACACAGAAGGGACATGGGAGCCTTTCTTCTCTCTCTCTCTCTTTCTTTCTTTCTGATGGAGTCTTACTGTGTTGCCCAAGCTGCAGGGCAGTGGTGCAATCATGGCTCATTGCAGCCTCCACCACCTCCTGGGCTCAAGTGATCCTCCTGCCTCAGCCTCCTGAATACTTGAACTAACACACCCAGCTACTTTTCTCCCTCCCTCCCTTCCTTCCTTTCCTTCCTTCCTTCCCTCCTTTCCTTCCTCTTTTCTTTCTCTTTCTCTTTCCTTTTCTCTCTCTCACATTCTTTCTCCCTTTCTCTCTCTGTCTCTCTCTCTTCCCCCTTGCCCCCCACCTCTTTCTTTCTTGTAGAGATAGATCTCACTACGTTACCCAGGCTGGTCTTGAACTCCTGGCCTCAACTGATCCTCTACCTCCAGAGAATTCATTTATAACCAGCTCTTACAGAGAAAAGTGGGGATAGGTTAGAGTCGTATATCTAGGTTTTGGGGCTGGTGTTGGGGAAGACAGGTTCTAGTTTCTATGGCCTGCCTTGAGGAAGAAAGAGTCTACTTTCTGTGGCTTGTCATAGGGGAAAGAGGGAAGGAAGAAAAAGAACAGGAGAAGGTCAGAAAGAGACAAGCCTCTGAGGCCCTTCCAAAGTCTTTCAGTTCAAAGAATTCAGCATGCCAAAGTGACAGACTTTTGAGCATCACTTTTTTTTTTTTTTTTTTT
>NW_016107387.1:4920912-4926087 GCF_001604975.1 Cebus imitator | reverse complement strand
AAAAAAAAGACTGGTCGTGGTGGCTCACACCTGTAATCCCAGCACTTTGGGAGGCCGAGGCAGGCAGATCACCTGAGGTCAGGAGTTCAAGGCCAGCCTGGCCAATATGGCAAAATCCCGTCTCTACTTAAACATACAAAAAATTAGCTGGGCATGGTGGCACATGCCTGTAATCCTAGCTACTCAGGAGGCAGAGGCAGGAGAATTGCTTGAACCTGGGAGGCAGAGGTTGCAGTGAGCCAAGATCATGCCATTGCACTCCAGCCTGGGCGAAATGAACGAGATTCCACCTTAAAAAAAAAAAAAAAAAAATTAGCCGGGCATGGTGGCACACGCCTATAATCCCAGCTACTCATGAGGCTGAGGCAGGAGAATCGCTTGAACCCTGGGGGGCAGAGTTTGTAGTGAACTGATATCATGCCACTGCACTCCAGTGTGGGCAACAGAGCAAGACACTGTCTCAAAAAAAAAAAAAAAAGAATAATTCAGGATCTGAATAACATTCAACAAACGATGCTACTGAAAACCAGAGTGCGTGCTAAGCAAAAAGACTTTATCACAGGTGACGAACCCTGAGGTTGGCCAGCTCCCAGTTATACTGTTCAGAGTCAGTGGCCCTCTTAGGGCTGTGAAGATATCTCTAACTGTCATCAAATTGTCAAGGCTGAAGTTCAGGGAAATCCACCTCACTCATGGCCAAATATAAAATGCCATTCCTTCAGGGCATGCCACTAAGATGGTTGCCGAGTCCCTAATGAATTTCCAGAGCATGATGGGATGAAAATGCCCCAGGATTCTGACATCTAGAGACCACCTAGAAAAGATCCCATACAAATATGATAGCAAAGGGAAAAACAAAACACAGAAAACAAAAACAACCAGAGGTGCCAAACATCTGGATCCAAGATGCTCCGGGAAATTACTTTCAGTTCCTTTTACAGGCATGCTCTATCAGTGGCAACAATATTCTATGTTTTGCTAAGGGGCTGAAGGAGGAGAGAAAAGAGAGTTCGGAGCAACTCGTTTTCCAACACTTGAACTCCTGGCTGAAACTAAATTGCTTGCTCTCTGGCATCACGGCTAGTTCTACAGTGCCACTTGGCTGACTGGGTGATTTTCCAGTCCCTGGATGAGGGACACTGGATCCAGGATAGGGCCATGAGCTGGTTAAGAGCAGACAGAACCAATGAAAAAGAGCCCCCTGGAAAGCCCACGGTGTAGCCCACCCATCTGGGTCTGAATGGCAGGCATGTGAGCAGAGGCAGAAAAGCTTCGGTGCCAAATCGGGAGGATGTGGAGCCACTTCAAGTCCCATCGGACCACTCACACACCCTTGCAGTTGGAGCTGCCTGCCTGAGGCACGGTAATGCCGGAGTGAGCAGTAGGGGCCTGTCACAGCCATGCAAATGGCAACTGGACGGAGTTGGCCAAGGGCCGCCAGACCCGACAGAGCAGGGGGAGAGGCGGAGATGAGGGAACAAGGCAGCTGTCATTTACTTGGGAGGGAAGAGGTTGGATCCTATAAGGGCAACAGAGGGGAGGGAGAGGGCTCAGAGGGCCCAGGGTCAGGGTAACTGGGAGCAGTGGACCCCAAAGGGTGCCAATCCTGCGGCAGAGGGTGCGGCTGAGGAAGGTGAAGGTGTGTAGGCCTCTGCCCAGAGAGAAGCAGAGGGCAGAGGTGCGATACCCTGGGAGGTCCCTCGGCTTCAAAGGGAAAGGGAGAGGATGGGCTGGGAGACAGAAACAGGAGGCAGAGCCCCTCCAGGCTTTCCTGAGTGAGTAAAGTACTCATACCCAGGGCTTTATTTGAATTTATCACCTCTTATTAGTGTCTTTTGAAATGCGAATTAGCTGATTAACCACTGCTCACAGCCTTCCAACTGTTCTTTATTCTCCAGCATTCAGCAATTTTGTTCTAAATAGGGTAGGCCACAGTAGCCCACCAGGGGGAAATTATTCTCAAGGTTACAGGAACAGCGACCAAGGCAAAATTAGGCCCTGGCCTGGGTGGAATCAAGCCGGCAGTGAGCTTGTGCCTGGAGCCAGGCTCTAAGCAACCCCCCCACCCCCTCCCCCAAAGCCTCCGAGGACGCGCGTTACCCTGGTGTGGCTCCATCCTTGCAAGGTAGGAACAGGGCTCTGGGGAACGAGAGACACTCTCTTCTGCCCCCTACCACGTTTCTGTTGACGATCGTCCTTTTCTAAAAGGTTTATTCGTTCTACGTCCCTCGGGAATGGCCGCGCACTGGCTTCGGCTTTCTGTTTGGGACGTGGGTTCACGTTTACGGACAACAAGGGATGGCCCCTGGCAGAGCCGCGTTCGCACTCGCTCCTGCCTCCAGTTTGGCAACACGACACAAAGGCGGTATGGCTTGTATACACTTTCCAGGCTGAGACCCTATTCAGAGGGGGCTGCAGCTTGCGCGTAATGGGCCCCCTACAGACAAAGCCAGCAAGTTTCTTAATTAAGTCTAAGTGAAAGACAGATCCCGCTTACATCTTCAGAGAACCTTCCTTCAGAACTTCAAAAACACCCTAGACTGCCTATCAAATCCAGGCACGAAGAACTAGCTAACCATTTTTTCTCTTTTTAAATATAGAAAGCCAGGCCTCCGGCGCCAACTCTTCAACCCCCTCTCACTTTCCCTGCAATTTTAGACATGCCTCTGGTTTATAAAACAGGAAACAAAGGGACTTCTTGTGTGTCGGAGAAGCCCTCAGAGGGTCTGCATTTCATTCCGGCCTTCCCCAAAGCGCTGCGCTGTCTAAAGAGCTCTTTAACTGGTTTAGTCTCATTAACATTTCCATGCGGTATCAAAGGCGACGCTACGAAACCAGCCTATGTACATATATCACATAAGGACACATCCTGGTATGGAACGATATTAAAAAATTAATTATTAGCTAATTGCCTTTTCAGAAACGTGATTTTTCACATCCCTCCCTCCCCTCCCCCTCCCCCCAGCCCCAGAAACCCTCTCTCAGACAGACCTTTCTGTTTTCTGGGCTTTGCTGTGATAATGTTCTTTGCAAACAGAAACCAATTATTCTGCAGCAGTAAGTCACCAGGAGTATGAATTGCTTTAATTTTTCCCCCCTTTTAGCAGCTGCCCAGGGTGGGTTGCGAGGTGGCTGCGGTAATGAAGCTGGGATGAATACTAAAGCGGGATGGAGGCCGGGTGTCCCGCGGGGAAAATGATGTTCAAAAATAAAAGTGCGTTTTTGTTGGGAGAAGCTAATCAATGAATTGGACGTTTCCAAAAACTGTGCTTTCCGCTCTCAATTTGCATCGCCAATGCCGCTTTCCCCAATGAGTCCTGTGCACCTGACTAGCTTGTAAAAATGTCACCTTACTGTTAAAGTGCTAAACACGCCCTGTTTTTCCTCCGCCTGTTCTCTCTCTCCCTCCCCCCTCTCTGCCTTTTTCCTTCTGCAATTCTTTGCTTTCTCATTAGAAATGCCCAGCAACCTCTGGCAGACAAAGACACTGCAAACAAAGTGTATGGAAAGGGGAAGGAAAAAAAAATTAAAAAGGAAAAAAGTGCAGAGGAATTCTTCATTCACTGATCTCTAGAATACATTAATATCTGAAACTGTTGGCACAGCCTAAAATACTTGGGAGGCTAACAAACAATGCGAGCAATGATTCGAAGTCTGGGATCTTCAAATAAACCCCGGCGCTGTCATGGCCACCAGGAAGGAGAATAATGACGATATTAGCTGACCTTCATTTTGTTGTTTCTTCAGACCTGACTGCTGGACCTCTGTTTGCTTGTTACTAGGATTTCTTGGCTGAAAAATTTTAGCATTTCCCAGGCAATACAAGAGCCAGTTTATTAGGTAAATAAACCAGGCCTTAAGCAGTCTTTTCTGCTCCATAATGGGAAATGGGCGAATTGGAACGAGGGTTGAGTTGGAGTCAGGGAGAATGACTAAGAGGCAGAGATCTCATCATTTTTTCCCTCATCCAAAACACCAATGAACAAAGCGGACAGAGGTAACAAATCATCGATCGACAAGTTGCCTTTGGTTAACTTAACCAACATCATCCACCAAGTAAGGAAGAAAAGATTCACAGAAGGAATGGACAAAAATAGCAGCTTTCTTTCTCTAGAGACCTAGATCTGCAGTGACATTTCACTTCAAAGTTTACAAGTAACTGGAGACTATTTTATAATGCATCCAAATGGAGCTAATGGTGCTGTTTCATTCATCTGTCATAAGTACTTAAACATTCTTATGTTATCCAAACCATTCTCTAGTGACAATCTTAATGATGTTAATAAAATCAGTAATGCAGAACTGGATCCTTTTTCAGAGTCTTTACATCCAGAGGGCCTTCTGGCTGTCTAGACTCTATCACAATTGGTAATTATTACCTTTATGTGTATCTGTTTACTGTCTCAATTCCCTCCCCCAATTGCAATATAAGCTCCCTGAGGGCAGGGACCACCACTGTATCCTGCCTTACCCAACACAGCACCTAGAACCCAAGATGTATTTGCCTAGGGAGGTGATGACATTTTTGGCTACCTTTGGGGAAATGTATCACATCTTTCAAAGCTTTCAGCTGCCTGTTGGGCACAGTGGCTCACGCCTATAATCCCAGCACTTTGGGAGGCTGAAGCGGGCGGATCACAAGGTCAGGAGTTCGAGACCAGCCTCACCAACATGGTGAAACCCTGTCTCTACTGAAAATACAAAAATTAGCTGGGTGTGGTGGTGTGTACTTGTAATCCCAACTACTCAGGAGGCTGAGGGAAGAGACTAACAACAACCAAAAAAAGGCTTTCAGCTGCCACACCAAAGGTCTTCAACATGAGAATAAGTCCCAATACTTCTTAAAGCAGAGTATTTCCCTACTGAGAATGATAATGTGTCTGAGTTTCCTGTGGTTTCTACCTTTCAATTCTTTTTTAAACTGTGCTTTATTTTGGAATTAAAAAAATAATTTCACCGGGCGCAGTGGCTCACGCCTGTAATCCCAGCACTTTGGGAGGCCGAGGCGGGTGGATCACGAGGTCAAGAGATCGACACCATCCTGGTCAACATGGTGAAACGCCGTCTCTACTAAAAATACAAAATAGCCGGGCACGGTGGCTCAAGCCTGTAATCCCAGCACTTTGGGAGGCCGAGGCGGGTGGATCACGAGGTCAAGAGATCGAGACCATCCTG
>NW_016107387.1:4918488-4920357 GCF_001604975.1 Cebus imitator | reverse complement strand
AAAAAAAAAAATTTCAATTTTTAGATTGAGGAGGTACATGTACAGATTTGTTACATGGGTACCTTGTGTGACATTGAGTTTTAAGGTATGAATGATGCCCTCAGCCAGGTAGAGAGCACAATACCCAATAGGTGGTTTTCCAGCCCTTGCTCCCCCCCCCATAGTCCCCAATGTCTATTGCCCCATCTGTATGTCCATGTGTACCCAATGTGTATCTCCTACTTGTAAGTGAGAACACATGGCATTTGGTTTTCTGTTCCTCCAGCTTTCAAATTAAAACAACTTATAATAAATGCTTAAAAACACTTGCTTCAAGCAGGAGTTCATGTAAATCGATATAACACACACACACATTTAAAAAAAGTTATACAATCATTTTGTTGGAAAACATGGAGACATAGAAATTTTGAGACTGTGTAACTGCCCAATGGGTTCACCTTATTCAATTTGGTTTTTTTGTTGTTGGTGGTGTGTTTTTTTTTTTTTTGGACTGAGTATCACTCTGACACCCAGGCTGGAGTGCAGTGGTGCGATTTCGGCTCACTGCAGCCTCCCCTCCCAGGTTCAAGCGATTCTCCTGCCTTAGCCTCCTGAGTAGCTGGGATTACAGGTGCGTGCCACCATGCCTGGCTAATTTTTGTATTTTTAGTAGAGATAGGGTTTCACCGTGTTGGTCAGGTTGCTCTCGAACTCCTGATCACATTATATGCCCTCCTTGGCCTCCCAAAGTGTAATCCCATGCCTGGGATTACAGGCATGAGCCACTGCGCCCGACCACCTTACCCAATTTGTAACCGCCCAGTGGGTTCATATTACCCATTACTTAGAGCTGATTTCTCTAGACGGGGGATTCGCAATAGAGAAAGAGTAATTAACAAAGAACTGGCCGAGCAGGAGACCAGAGTTTTATTATTACTCAAACCAGTTTCCCTGAACATTTGGGGATCAAAATTTTTAAAGACAATTTGGTGGAGGGGAGAAGCAGTGAGTGGGACTGCTAAGTGGTTGGGTTGAACACGGGGTGTCCCTGTCTTCTCGCACTGAGTCAGTTCCTGGGGGTGGGGGGTCACAAGATCAGGTGGTGCCAGTTAATCCATCAAGGGTAGATTCTGCAAACCATCACAAGTCCTGATCTTAGGTGCAGTTTAAAGAGGATCAGAATCTTGTAGTCTCCAGCTATGTGACTCCTAAAGCATAATTTCTAATCTTGTGGCTAATGTTAGTAGTCTAGTTCCCAAGCAAGAAGGAAGCTTTTTTTCTGGGAAAGGGCCACTGTCATCTTTGTTTTAAACTATAAACTAAGTTCCTCCCACAGTTAGTTCAGCCTACGCCCAGGAATGAACAAGGACAGCGTGGAAATTAGAGGCAAGATGGAGTCATTTAAGTTGGACCTCTTTCATCATCTCAGTCATAATTTTGCAAAGGTAGTTTCAACTCCAGGAAGTGAGAAAACTAACTCTCAAAGTATGCAGGATATGATCACAAAATGGTTGAAAGGAATAAAAGAGACAATACATGTTTGCTTAGTTTTGTTGCTGCTAAAACGGAATATCACAGACTAGGCAATCTATCAAGGAAAGAATTTATTTGGCTCATGGTTCTGAAGCCTGGGAAGTCCAAGAACATGGCCCTCTGATGAGAGTCAAACCAGCAAGGGTGGAAGGCATAAGTGAGCATACAAGACAGAGAGGAAAAGGGGGCTGAATTCCCTTGATAAGTAACCCACTCCTGTGATAATAGCATTAAGCCACTGATGAGGGCAAGGCCCTTATAATCTAATCACCTCTTAACGGTCTCACCTTTTAATACTGTCATAATGGCAATCAAATTTCTTTTTTTTTTTTTTTTTTTTTGAGACGGAGTTTCGCT
>NW_016107387.1:4913231-4918347 GCF_001604975.1 Cebus imitator | reverse complement strand
GGGTTTCACCGTGTTGACCAGGATGGTCTCGATCTCTTGACCTCGTGATCCACCCGCCTCGGCCTCCCAAAGTGCTGGGATTACAGGCGTGAGCCACTGCGCCTGGCCTGGCAATCAAATTTCAATGTGAGTTTTGGTGGAGACATTCAAACCATAGCACATGTAGATGTACTATATGCATGCATAGAAAAAAGACTGGAAAGATACACCCAAACAGTTAATAGTCATTATTTGTAGGAAGTGAATTTTTATTTTTCATTTTATTTATTTCTATTTTTATTTTTTTAAAGATGGTGTTTCACCATGTTGGTCAGGCTGGTCTTGAACTCCTGACCTCAGGTTATCCGCCCACCTTGGCCTCGGCCTCCGAAGTGCTTGGATTATAGGCGTGAGCCACCACGCCTGGCCTCATTTTTTATTTTAATTCAATTTAATTTAATTAATTAATTTATTTTTGAGATGGAGTCTCGCTTTGTTGCCAGGCTGGAATGCAGTGGTGTGATCTCAGCTCACTGCAACCTCTGCCTCCCGGGTTCAAGCGATTCTCTTGCCTAATCCTCGACTCCGTTGCCCAGGATAGAGCACGTCACAGTCTTGGCTCACTGCAACCTCCACCTCCTGGGTTCAAGCGATTCTCCTGCCTCAGCCTTCTGAGTAGCTGGGATTACAGGTGCCCACCACCACAATCAGCTAATTTTTGTATTTTTTTAGTAGAGACAGAGTTTCACCATGTTGGCCAGGCTGGTCTCAAACTCCTGACCTCGTGATCCGCCTGCCTCAGTCTCCCAAAATGCTGGGATTACAGGTGTGAGCTACTGCACCTGGCCTCAATAAGTTTTTTTTAAAAAGATAATAAATTAGTAGATGAGCTAGATCTTTACCTCAAGAATTTTGAAAAATAAGTTACAGTTATACTAATACAACCATAGGCACTCAAGGTAGTCTCTCTCTCTCTCTCTCTCTCACACACACACACACACACACACACACACACACACACACGTAAATATACTCGCACGAACATAAATACCTAAAGCTATACATAAAGCTCCATAGGAACATTTCTGGAAGGTTATGTGGCTATTTGTTTATTTATTTATTGAGATAAAATTGCTGTGGGCATCTCAGGGAAGTTTTCTCTTTCTTAGCTTGTGGCAACTAGGTATCACATTTCTGGGTTTTAAAAGAGATTATATTCAAGGATGCTCCATTACCTTGAATAGGTGAAACATTCCAGACTGATGGGAATTCATACCTGTCAACAGCTGTGAATTAGCATTTCAAACCCCTTCTAATAGAACTTACAAACTTTATCTGTATGAGGATTTAGCACCTTGTAGAAAAGCAAATGCTGAATGCAAACCAGGGTGAAAACCCTTTCGCCTAGGGAGTACAGCCTAAAGGAATGATAGAGATTCAGCTGCCAAGAATGACTCACAGGTTGATAGGTGCAAAATTACCACGCTAGGAATTAGGAAAATAGAGACTACTTTAGATTGACTGATTGATTGATTTTGAGATGGAGTCTCGCTCTGTCACCCAGGCTAGAGTGCAGTGGCGCAATCTCGGCTCATTGCAACCTCCATCTCCCAGGTTCAAACAATTCTCCTGCCTCAACATCCCAAGTAGCTAGGATTACAGATGCACGCCACCACACCCAGCTAATTTTTGTGTTTTCAGAAGAGGTAGGGTTTCACCATGTTGACCAGGCAGGTCTCGAACTCCTGACCTCACGTGATCTGCCCGCCTCGGCCTCCCAAAGTGCTGGAATTACAGGCATGAGCCACTGTGCTGGGCCTACTTTAGATTTATAATTTTGTATTTAAAGGGGTAGTAAATATACCTAGAAAAAAAAAAAAACCTTCAGGGTGAAATTGTATGTTTGATATCTACTCATTAAGGTTTCTTTCTTTCTTTTTTTTTTTTTTTGGTCACCTGGACTGGAGTGCAGCAGCACGATCTCTGCAACCTCCGCCTCTCGGGTTTAAGCAATTCTGCCTCAGCCCCATGAGCCCACCACTACGCCCAGCTAATTTTTTGTATTTTTAGTAGAGACGGGGTTTCACCATGTTGACCAGGCTGGTCTCGAACTCCTGACTTCATGATTCGCCCACTTCAACCTCCCAAAGTGCTGGGATTACAGGCATGAGCCACCACACCAAGCCTGGGTTATCCCTTTTATTATCACTTTTCGTTAGCTTACATGCTTATTCCTACAAGGCCACAGCCAGAAATGGGTGTGGGAGAAATGAAGTTCTGAACATTTGAATGAATGCCTATTTCAATTCAAATCATTCCCTGGAAATTGTTAACTTTAATGTAAAATGGAATGAGGGAGTCCTAACTGCTCAGCAACAATCAAAGGGAACTGAGAGCTTTACATAACAGAAAACTCTTGGACAATGCCTAAGAGGATTGGAAAGAAATTTCTAAAACATGTCACCCCTACAAACACACATGAAAAAATATCTTGAGAATTCCACAGGAAATATACATCCACTTTAAAAAGAAACTTTGAAGCACAAATATAAAAGGCTGTTTCTCAGAATACCAAACACTGCTTAAGTTGTGGAAGAAAAAGAGCTCATTAGTATTTCAAAGGAGGTTGATAACTTATTTCAGTGTCCACACTACGATAGAGGATGAGCCAAGCTTACTCCTCAAAATCCTAGGGACCACTTACTCTCCTCTCCCTTATCTCTCTCTGTCTGTCTTTCTCTGTCTGTCTGTCTGTCTCTCTCTCTCTCTTTGAAACGGAGTCTAATTCTGTTGCCCAGGCTGAAGTGCAGTGGCATGATCGGCTCACTACAACCTCTGTCTCGCAGGTTCAAGCAATTCTCCTGCCTCAGCATCCAAAGTAGCTGGGATTACAGGCATGTGCCACCACATGGGGCTAATTTTTGTATTTTTAGTAGAGAAGGGTTTTCACCATGTTGGCCAGGCTGGTCTCAAATTCCTGACCTCAGGTGATCTGCCCACCTCGGCCTCCCAAAGTGCTGGGATTACAGACATGAGCTATGGCACCTGGCCAGAACCTGCATGTTAACAAGATCCCCAGATACTGCGACTGAGCTGCTCTGGAGGACATGCCACCCCAAATCAACCCTGAAGGGCTGAAAAGTTAGAGAAGGGAAATCAGGGGTAGAAAGGAGGGCAGGTATTCCAGGTAGAGGCAGGAATGTGTACAAGGCCACCAAAATAAAGGAAGGCCAGGGATGCCATCTGTTCAGGGTGGCTGGATCCTAGTCCATGGGAGAGGAAAAGAATGTGTGTATTGAGAAGCAAGGGTGCAGGGTGGCCAAGGGTGAGGGAGTAAAGGAAGGTTCGGCCTGAGACTAGATCCAACTAGGCTGTGGGAACCAGTGCTAAGGAGTTTGGACTTTATTCTGAGGGCCTGGGGCGCCTCTGAGGGGTTTCTAAGCGGGAGAGTGAGTTGATCAGATCCCCTGAAGACACATTGCTCTCCCCTGCCTTGGTGCGCCAGTTCATTGCATTCCGAATAATTCTTTACTCATTTCAAACTACAAAATCCACTCATTTTGTCTGTGCTAACTCAAGGGACTTCCAATCAGGGTGGCTGGAACGGAGCTGTTTCTCAGCCCTCAACTCCTGCAGCACTGCAGATGGGCCACACACATCTCTCTGCCATGGCCACGCCATTTCCGCAGTAAGATGTTTGTCTACTCTCTTCTACTGCTAGAGCACAGTTTTTCAAAGAACAGTTTCCAAGGACCACCTATTTCAGAATCCTCTAGGGATACTTGATAAAATCAGATTCCAAGGCCCAAGGCCCCCTGAATTGGTATCTCTGTGTGCGGGGCCCAGATGTTTGAATTTTAAAAAGCATTGCAGGTGAGACTCTTGAATATCAAAGCCAGAGAATCACAGTACAAGACTACAGACTCCTGAGACCCACAGCCATCCCATAAATCCTAGAATTGGACACTGCACCTCTGTCTACGACCTTGGCATGAGGCTGCTCAGGTAGATGAGTAAATGAAGTGTTTTAAATTCCTCTCTCTACTCATCCTTGATTATGTAACTAATCAAGGTGCTTCCAAAAACCAACCCAACCAATCAAGAAAACTTCTAGGAACTTAATTCCAGTGTAAAAGGACTCCTCATACCAGGCGAGGTGGCTCATGCCTGTAATCTCAGCACTTTGAGAGGCCGAGGTGGACAGATCCCCTGAGGTCAGGAGTTCGAGACCAGCCTGACCAACATGGAGAAACTTCATCTCTACTAAAAATACAAAATTAGCCAGGTGTGATGTCGATGACTAATCCCAGCTACTCAGAAGGCTGAGGCAGGAGAATCACTTGAACCGAGGAGGCGGAGGTTGCGGTAAGACAAGATCCTGCCATTGCACTCCAACCTGGGCAACAAGAGCAAAACTGTCTAAACAACAACAACAACAACAATAACAAAGGACTCTTCATTCCTGCTGTGTGCTCAGTCTATTGGCCTATGCTCAGAAAGGGCTTTTTCTCTACGACCCAGGAAAGACATTATGTGCCTTTGAAAGCACCATGGATACTGCTTACTCTTACTACTATTATGAATGCTTCAAACTGGTCATTTAGGAACTAAGAGACACTGATTAGATTCTGTCTCGTATGAGTGTGATTGTGATGTTTCTTTCTCCTGCTGGACTTTAAGCAACTTGAAGGTAGGACTCTAAGGCTGATGCACCGCAGGATTCCCCCATAGCATGGCCTTGCTGAAGGGACTCAATAAAAATGTGATGAATGGATGAAAGATGACTGTGTCACAGAAGCCCAAGTGTAATAAATAATGGTTAATTTGGAATCTGCACCTGTGTGGGAATTCTCCGAACACCTGCCGGGGCCAGTAACTCCTGTTTTCTCAGCCTATCAAAGAGGGCAGCTGCTTCTTTCCCTCCTGTGACCCACTCTCATTTATCGAAGCTGGAAAGGGCTGTGATTTTCCCCAACCTGCAGACTCTCTGAGCGATTAGTAGCCCTCCCAAACAGACTTGTCCGCTAATGTCAATGCGGGAAAATGCAATATAAAAATTTGTTTCATTGAACATTTTCATAAAATGAAAATAAGAAGATATTAAAGGCATCTGGCTATTTTTTTTTTTTTTTTTTTT
>NW_016107387.1:4910650-4913120 GCF_001604975.1 Cebus imitator | reverse complement strand
CTCCGCCTCCTGGGTTCAGGCAATTCTCCTGCCTCAGCCTCCTGAGTAGCTGGGATTACAGGCACGTGCCACCATGCCCAGCTAATTTTTTGTAGTTTTAGTAGAGACGGAGTTTCACCATGTTGACCAGGATGGTCTCGATCTCTTGACCTCGTGATCCACCCGCCTCGGCCTCCCAAAGTGCTGGGATTACAGGCTTGAGCCACCGCGCCCGGCGCATCTGGCTATGTTAAGGAGGATTTATAGTACTGAAATTCATCTGCAAAAGGAAAAAAATGATAAACACTAGCATAGGATTCTATCATTTAAATCCTAAATTCACAGGATGGAACATATAACTCCTGATTTTCCAGAAAATCTACTCTTATGAATTCCAAAGTCATCTTGAAAGGCAGGCTTTTTACTCTGTTTTGTATTTGTTTAGTGAATATATTGCTGTTTCAGATCAATGTTGCATTTGAAATGGTTTTTAAATTGTAATTTTAAGGGACTCTTTTCTCTAGTAGATACTATCTTTAAGTATCATGTGAAAAGTTGAAATTAAACATGGAAACGGAGGTTTTGGCTTTCCTTCAAAAATCAGAAGAAACTGCAATATTGGGCCCACTGCTACCTGACAACAGTCACCTGGGCTGACCTCTTGAGAGGGAAGCTTTCTGGTTTTGCTTATCTACTGCAGCCTGACTCCTTACTGTACCTGTCTGGCTTCCACAGTGAATAAGGAGAAGGAGGCATGGCTTCTCTTCCAAAGATATGTATATTCATGTATCTCTAATAAATGAAAGAGTAAAAATATATGATGTGCATAGAGGAAAAATAGAGTAGTGGCCACAAGAAATGACTTTTTTTTTTTTTTTTTGAGACGGAGTTTCGCTCTTGTCACCCAGGCTGGAGTGCAGTGGCGTGATCTTGGCTCACTGCAACCTCTGCTTGCGGGGTTCAAGCGATTCTCCTGCCTCAGCCTCCCGAGTAGCTGGGATTATGGGCATGCACCACCATGCTTGGCTAATTTTTTGTATTTTTAGCAGAGATTTGGTTTCTCCATGTTGGTCAGGCTGGTCTCGAACTCCCAACCTCAAGTGATCTGCCTGCCTTGCCCTCCCAAAGTGCTGGGATTACAGGCGTGAGCCACTGTGCCTGGCCGACATGACTCTTAAGTGCAGGTGAAGCAGGATTTAAAGTAGAACAGCAACTGAGGGGAGCCCAATATGTGGGCAAATGCTAAGAAGCAGAAACGGAAAAGCTAGGATTGGGGCAGGAGAAATAACAGGTTTGGCTATAGTGGGAAGTATCCATAGGGATAGAGGAACAAAGTGGCAGATGAGACCCTGTAGAGAGACCATGGCAAGCCTTAGATCCAGAGCCAAAGACTGGGCTGTGTACTCTAGGGCAGCAGTCCCCAGCCTTTTTGGCACGAGGGACCAGTTTCATGGAAGACAATTTTTCCATGGACTTGGGGGAGGCAGAGATGATTTCGGGATGAAACTGTTCCATCTCAGATCATCAGGCATTAGAGTCTCATAAGGAGCACACACCCTAGATCCCTCGAATGTGCAGTTCACAATAGGGTTCGCACTCCTATGAGAATCTAATGCTGCCACTGATCTGACAGGGGCGGAGCTCAGGTGGTCATGCTCTCTCAGCCACGGTTCACCTCCTGCTGTGCTGCCCAGTTCCTAACAGGGTTTGGGGACCCTTGCTCAGGGGCAGGTTGGAGCTCTCCAAGGTTTACTCCCAAGGGTCCCTTTATTACCTGGCAAGATAGGAGTAGTGTTTCAGGTTGATCAAGTGGGTGGCTGCATTGAGGATGCACTGGACTGAAATGAGACCAGGGGAAAGGAAGACCCCCTTGGGAAGGTACAGTTGCAGCAATCCAGCCCTCCAGAGAATGCTGACAGAGAAAATGCAAAGGGAGAGGCCTAAGTGTGCAAGAAATGCTATGTCCTGAGGGGTAGAGGGCACTAGGGGAGGAGAAAGAGCTCACGAAGGAAAGGAATGGTTCAGCTAGAGCCATGGGGAGAACAATGGTGCCCAAAACAGAAATACTGGAGTGGGCTGGCTTCTCGTTTGGGCTTCAAGTGTGTGTGGTGTGTGCGTTTGTGATGGTGGGGTGAGGGGTTGCCAAATGATGAATTTGGTTTAAGCCTTCTGAGTGCCAGAAAATGACAGGGAGATCAAGAGACAGATGTGCAGGTAAAAGGTGAAAACGGCTGGTCGAGGTGGCTCATGCCTGTAATCCAGCACTTTGAGAGGCCGAGGCAGGCAGATCATGAGGTCAGGAGTTCAAGACTAGCCTGACCAATATGGTTTAATCCCATCTCTACTAAAAATACAAAAATTAGCTGAGTGTGGTGGTACACACCTGTAGTCCCAGCTACTCAGGAGGCTGAGGCAGGAGAATCGCTTGAATCCGGGAGGCGGAGGTTGCAGTGACCCAAGATCGTGCCACTCTACTCCAGCCTGGGCAACA
>NW_016107387.1:4906961-4909240 GCF_001604975.1 Cebus imitator | reverse complement strand
TGAGACAGAGTTTAACTCTGTCGCCCAGATGGGAGTGCAGTGGTGTGGTCTCGGCTCACTGCAACTTCCACCTCCCAGGTTCAAGTGATTCTCCTGCCTCAGCCTCTCGAGCAGCTGGGACTACAGGTGCGAGCCACCACACCCGGCTAATTTTTGTATTTTTAGTAGAGACGGGGTTTCGCCTTGATGGTCTTGATCTCTTGACCTTGTGATCCACCTACCTAAGCCTCCCAAAGTGCTGGGATACAGGCGTGAGCCACTGGGCCCACCAAAAGCAACCACTTAGAGCAAAGTTAATCTAGTTTGCTCATCAGCCCAGGACTTTTACGGCTTAAGGACATGATGCTTCCTTGCATGTACCTGCAAATTTCACCTTTTAGGCTAAGGAGATGTTTTTCATTTGATTTGAGAAGGAAGAAGGGGTCAAGCCTGCAGAGGCTCCAGGTAAAATGCTGTAGGTGGGCAGTCTGCCTTTAATACTAAACTTTTTTCTTTCTTTGCTCTCTTTCCACCACCCAGCCCTCCTCTGCTCAGTGGCCAGGCACCCTGAGACCCATGCTGCTGTCTATGGCCTGCCAAGATGCACAGTGCCACCTCATGTAGACCTGCTTGCCTGCCTCACCCACACCCCAACTCAGATCATAACATCACTTTCCCATCAAGGCTCCAGTTTCCTTACTATGGATTAATTCTTGGTGGTATTTTTAAAAATCAAGTTAAGTTACTCTAAAAGGTGACTTTCTACTATCTCACACACAACACAGCCAGCTTTGCATCTGGATTAGTGATTTTGTTGGCTTAAACCCTTGGTCATAACCTGGCAGCCAGGGAGCCAAGTTCGATTTGCAGTTATGTTTTGACCCGGTCAGTGTTTTTTTTGTTTGTTTGTTTGTTTGTTTTTTGAGATGGAGTCTTGCTCTGTCACCAGGCTGGAGTGCAGTGACATGATCTCGGCTCACTGAAATCTCTGCCTCCTGGGTTCAAGCGATTACCCTTCCTCAGACTCCCGAATAGCTGGGACTGCAGGTGCGAGCCACCACACCCGGCTAATTTTTGTATTTTTAGTAGAGATGGGGTTTCACCATGTTGGCCAGGATGGTCTCACTCTCCTGACCTTGTGGTCTGCCCGCCTCGGCTTCCCAAAGTGCCAGGATTATAAGCGTAAGCCACCTCGCCATGCCTGGTCAGTGTTTTAAAAATTGGCAAAGTTGGCAAGGTGGCTCACACCTGTAGTCCCAGCACTTTGGGAGGCTGAGGCAGGCGGATCACCTGAGGTCGGGGGTTCAAGACCAGCCTGACCAGCACTGAAAAACCCCATCTGTACTAAAAATACAAAATTAGCCGGGCATGGTGGCGCATGCCTGTAATCCTAGCTACTTGGGAGGCTGAGGCAGGAGAATCACTTGAACCCGGGAGGCGGAGGTTGCAGTGAGCTGAGATTGCGCCATTGCACTCTAGGCTGGGCAACAAGAGCAAAACTCCATCTCAAAAAAAAAAAAGGAAATGCAAAGTTTGCACAAAATCATCATCTCTCTCAGCAGGTGATCTGCCATCCTGGGGCCAAAGTTTCATGGGGCAGCAGATGAGGGGCTGAAGAGCAAGCTCCCTGTGGGCTCTAGTTCACAGGGGCACCTACCACTCCTGACTGTCATATCCTTGGTCTGTATCTCTCATTTTCTTTTTCCTTTCTCTCTCTCTCTCTCTCTTTTTTTTTTTTTGACATTGAGTTTTGTTTTTGTCACCCAGGTTGGAATGCAACGGCGCAATCTCAGCTCACTGAAATCTTTGTTCCCGGGTTCATGCGATTCTTCTGCCTCAGCCTCCCAAGTAGCTGGGATTACAAGTGTGTGCCACCATGCCCGGCTAATATTTGTACTTTTAGTAGAGACGGGGTTTTGCCACATTGGCTAGGCTGGTCTCAAACTCCTGACCTCAGGTGATCTGCCTGCCTTGGCCTCCCAAAGTGCTGGGATTACAGGTGTGAGCTCAGTCACATCTCTCATTTTCTTTCCCTAATCCTGACTGTCATTTGAATTTGTGACTTCTGGCTTAAATGACTCTCTAAATGTGAGCAGAATTAAATACTTTCACAAAAGTAGGGACAAAAGATATATATATTTTTAGATTTTTATTTTAGTTGACAGAGAATGTTCATATATATTTATGGGGTACAAGGTAATGTTTGTTTGTTTGTTTTGAGGCAGAGTTTCATTCTTGTTGCCCAGGCTGGAGTGCAATGGCCAATCTCTGCTCACAGCAACCTCCGCCTCCTGGGTTCA
>NW_016107387.1:4894142-4906031 GCF_001604975.1 Cebus imitator | reverse complement strand
AGACGGGGTTTCACCGTGTTGACCAGGATGGTCTCGATCTCTTGACCTCGTGATCCACCCGCCTCTGCCTCCCAAAGTGCTGGGATTACAGGCTTGAGCCACCGCGCCCGGCTACTTTTTTTCCTTTTTCTTTTCTTTTTTTTTTTTGAGATGAAGTTTTGCTCTTATTGCCCAGGCTGGAGTGCAATGGCATGGTCTCAGCTCACTGCAACCTCTGCCTCCCGGGTTCAAGTGATTCTCCTGCCTCAGCCTCCAGAGTAGCTGGGGTATACAGGCCTGCCATCACACCCAGCTAATTTTTGTATTTTTTGTAGAGACTGGGTTTCGCCATGTTGGCCAGACTGGTTTTGAGCTCCTAACCTCAGGTGATCCACCTGCCTGGGCCTCCGAAAGTGGTGGGATTATAGGCATGAGCCACCGTGCCCAACCGGTCCCTGACTATTAAGACCAGGAAGAGTAATCATAGTACAGGAAAACAGTTTCCATACAGTAACACAGATGGCATTCTCGACAGGGGATATCTCTTCTTTGCCTTTCAGTATTACTCTTGGCTCCTTTTCTTCCTCTCTCATCTTTTAAATTTCCTCTCTTTCATGTCTTTGTCTATCCCTCCTCATTTCTCTCCCCTGGACTGAACCAAATATTACCACAGGAGCACACATCTTACAGCACTCTGCCTGTCCATCCCACTTAACCTCAATCCTCAGCACTCCGGTGTGTCATGGAAAATTAAGAACATTTGAGAAGTGCTATGGAAAGCAAAAGTTTAGCAAGCGATGACCACAAACCACTAACCCTGACCACATCTGGTCACTGTTCTTGACAAAACTCAAAAACTTTATCCAACACTCAATGGGGGGCCCCCTCTAGCTTATGCAGGTCTGAGGGTTGATTTCACATGCATCCAAATAAACTATTTTAGGAAAAAGAAAACAAACTCAGAAGCCAGGAGGCCAGGAAGCAAAGAGACTCCCTAGAGCTTCTAACTTGCTGACTGGCCACAGTGACACCATAGGCATGGCCACATTGAATCAGGTCCAATGTTCTTGCCACTTTTATGGTCGTGCCAGTTTCATGACAGTGACATGAAGAGATGTACTCAAAGAAATGCCTCTCCTAGCCGGTCATGGGGGCTCACGCCTGTAATCCCAGCACTTTGGGAGGCCCAGGTGGGCAGATAACTTGAGGTTGAAAGTTCAAGACCAACCTGACCAACACGGAGAAACCCCGTCTCTACTAAAAATAAAAAATTTAGCCAGGCGTGGTGGTACGTGCCTGTAACACCAACTACTTGGGAGGCTAAGGCATGAGAATCACTTGAACCCAGGTGGCGGAAGTTGTGGTGAGCGAAGATCACACAATTGCACTCCAGGCTGGGCAACTGAGAGAAACTTTGTCTCAAAAAAACAAACAAAAAAGAAATGCCTCTCCTTGTCAGCACCTTCAGAAGTCAGATGTACCCCCAACAACTAGTTTACTTTAATAACCCATTGCCATTCCACATAAAACTGTTTTGAATCTTACACGCCTGGAAGCCCTTGGCCTTCCCAAATTGCCTGGGCTGCTCCATACCTTAAAGCTCCTAGAGAAATGGCTCTTTATGAAAAGCAGTACTTGTTTATAATGGAGTAGTTATATATGGAAACTTTCCTCCTTTGTAAAAATAAACTGCAAAATACATAACAAAAATTACCATCTTAACAATTTGAAAGTATAAATTCACTGGCAAAATACACTCACAATGTTGTGCAACTATCACTACTACTTACCCCAGAACTTTTCATCACCCCAGAAGGAAACCTCATACCCGTTACACAGTCTCTCTCCATTTCTCCCAACTCCCCAGCTCCCGGCAATCACGAATCAGCTTTCTGTCTCTACAGATTTGCCTACTCTGGACATTTCATATAAATTAAATAATGCGATATATAGCTTTTTGTATCTGGCTTCTTTCACTTGGCATAATGTTTCAAGGTTCATTTATACTTTACCTTTTTTTTTTTTTTTNTTTTTTTTTGGTTACAGAGTCTCGCTTTGTCACCCAGGCTGAAGTTCAGTGGCATGATCTCAGCTCACTGCAACCACCGCCTCCTGGGTTCAATCAATTCTCTTGCCTCAGCCTCCTGAGTAGCTGACATTATAGGCGCACCACACTTAGCTAATGTTTTTTGTATTTTTAGTAGAGATGGGGTTTCACCATGTTGGTCAGGCAGGTCTTGAACTCCTGATCATGTGATCTGCCTGCCTTGGCTTCCCAAAGATTGTACTTTAGCATGTATCACTACTTCATTCCTTTTTTGGGGTTGAGTAATATTCCATTGCATGGTGTGTGTGGAGGCTTTTGTGAAATAAATAATGGTGGCTGGATAGTATGTAACTGCAAAGCTACTAGACTGAAGGAATGTATCCTGTGTGACAGGTAGTATTTTTTTTTTCTTTTTTTTTTTTTTTTTTGAGACGGAGTTTCACTCATGTTACCCAGGTTGGAGTGCAATGGCGCGATCTCGGCTCACCGCAACCTCCGCCTCCGGGTTCAGGCAATTCTCCTGCCTCAGCCTCCTGAATAGCTGGGATTACATCTTTTCTTTTTTTTTAGACGGAGTTTTACTCTTGGTGCCCAAGCTGGAGTTGCAATGGTGCAATCTCAGCTCACTGCGACCTCTGCTTCCCGGATTCAAGTGATTCTCCTGCCTCAATCTCCCGAGTAGCTGGGATTACAGGCACGCACCACCATGCCCAGCAGATCTTTTGTATTTTTAGTAAAAATGTGGTTTCACCATGTTAGCCAGGCTGGTCTCAAACTCCTGATTTCAGATGATCCACCTGCTTCAGCCTCCCAAAATGCTGGGATTACAGGTGTGAGCCACCGCATCCGGCCGGGATTTCTTTTTAATGGCCCTAGGCATATGAACCTTGTAGAATATGGGAACCATTCCAAGTATAAACAATCCAAACCATTCATAATTTAACAAACTTTCTATCCCTATTGAAATTTCATCTTTGCAGACTGAGAATTACTTTAAAAAATTTTGAAGGCTCAGAAAATCCTCACCTACATCATTTCAATTGCCTTTCAAATAAATCCAATTCAAAGGCACTCATTTGCTAGTTGCTGGAATCAGAATTACAAGATAGAGTCCCTGTACTCAAGAATCTCAAGGTCTAGCGAGAAGATAAACATCCAAACAATTTCACCACACTGTGACAACTCTCAGGATGTAAATCTAAACTGTAAGCACTCAAGTTCACAAAGTTTTCCAGCTGAGGGGGCTTATGCAAGCTTAATATATGGGTCAGAAATGCTTTGGTTTGGCTTCTTACCTTGAATGATGTGGAGAAAAGCTTATATGTTAGTCCTCCCTTATCCGTGAAGGACATGTTCCAAGACCCCCAATGGATGCCCGAAACCAGGGATAGGACTGGCTCTGCAAATACTAAGTTTTCTCCTATACATACATACCTGTGATAAAGTTAATTTTTTGAGACGAAATTTTGTTCTTATTGTGATCTCAGCTCACTATAACCTCTGCACCCGGGTTCAAGTGATTCTCCTGCCTCAGCCTCCTGAGTGGCTGGGATTACAAGTGTCCACTACCATTCCTGGCTGATTTTTGTATTTTTAGTAGGGATGGGTTTTCACCATGTTGTCCAGGCTGGTCTTGAACTCCTGACCTCGGGTGATCTGCCCGTCTCGGCCTCCCAAAGTGCTGAAATTACAGACGTAAGGTAAGACACCATGCCCAGCCAATAAATTTCTTTTTTCTTTTTTTTTTTTTGACATGGTGTTTTGCTCTTGTTGCCCAGGCTGGAGTGCAGTGGGGTGATCTCAGCTCACTGCAACCTCTGCCTCCTAGGTTTAAGAGATTTTCCTACCTCAGCCTCCTGAGTAGCTGAAATTACAAGTGCCCATAACCACGCCCGGCTAATTTTTTGTATTTTTAATAGAGATGGGGTTTCACCATGTGGGCCAGGCTGGTCTCAAACTCCTGACTTCAGGCGATCCTCCCACCTTGGCCTCCCAAAGTGCTAGGATTACAGGTCTGTGAGCCACCACACCAGGCTGATAAAGTTAATTTCTAAGTTAGGCACAGTGAGAGATTAACAATCATAACATAATAAAATAGAACAATTATAACAATATACTGTAATAAAAGTTATGTGAATGTGGTCTCCCTCTCAAAAGATCTGACTGTACTGTACTCACCCTTCTTCTTGTGATAATGTGAGAGGGTAAAATGCCTATGGGATGAGATGAAGTGAGATGAATGATGTGGGCAGTGTGACATTGCGTTAGGCGACTGTTGACCTTCTGGCGATATGTCAGAAGCAAGATCATCTGCTTGGAGTGATCCTGAATCACTGAGCCATGATGATGGCCATAGCTGGATGTGAGGGGCAGATCATGGTGATGACTAATGATCGGGCTGTGTATACAACATGGATATGCTGGACAAGGGGATGATTCATGTCCAGGGTGGGATGGAGTGGGATGGCGTGAGATTTCATCACACTTCTCAGAACAGCATGCAATTTAAAACTTATGAATTGTTTGTTTCTGGAATTTTCCATTTAATATTTTTGGACTGACTGTGGTAGACCACAGGTAACTGAAACTATGGAAAGCAAGAACATGGATAAGGGGGAACTACTGTAATGAGACCAGTTGGTAATGCTTTCCTGAGTATCTGGGCTCTTATGATTGACCCTAGAAGTCAGCATCTATCATATTTGCCTAAAGCAACATCTTGCTCACACTAAAGTGTTTTTTTAATTTTGTTTTGTTTTTTTGAGACAGAGTCTCACTCTGTTGCCCAGACTGGAGTACAGTGGCACGATCTTGGCTCACTGCAACCTCCATCTCCCAGGTTCAAGCAATTCTCCTGGCTCAGCCTCCGGAGTAGCTGGGATTACAGATGCCTGCCACCATGCCTGGCTAATTCTGGTATTTTTAGTAGAGATGGGGCTTCATCATGTTGGCCAGGCTGGTCTTGAATGCCTGACCTCGGGTGATCCACCCACCTCAGCCTCCCAAAGTGCTGGGATTACAGGCGTAAGCCACCATGCCCAGCCTAAAATGTTTTTATCTTTTAAAATCTTCCTATTGTTCTAGATGAGATATGGAAGAGCTGATTAGTGGCAGACCTAGAAAGAAATTTCATCAGGTATTCCTTCACTCCTTAGACATATTAAACACATTAAAATGTGAGCTAAGGCACTAACCCATGGGCAACTTCACTGCCTATACTTTCTACCCTTTTTAGTCTCCAACTCTTTATCCTGAAAGATTTCAAACTGACAGAAAAGCAGAAAAGATAATATAATGAACACCTAAATAGGCCAACATCGAATGGTGAATGAATGATGAATGTTTTTAATGTGGTTATATTTAATAATAACATAATGTATTTATTTTCTCTGTATATTAACGTGTGTGTGTGTTGCTGAAACTATGGAAAGTATGCTGCAAACATATGATTAGTTGGTGCAAAATAATTGCGGTTTTTGGCACTTAAAAGTAATGGCAAAAACCGCACCTTACTTTTGCACCAACCTAATGTTTCATTTATAAAAACTTAAACATGCATTTCTTAAGGACAAGGATATTCTCCAACAAAATCATCTTTTTTTTTAAAGATGGAGTCTCGCTCTCTCACCCAGGCTGCAGTGCAGTGGCACAATCTTGGCTCACTGCAACCTCTGCCTCCCAGGTACAAGCAATTCTCCTGCCTCAGCCTCCAGAGCAGCTGGGACTACAGGCGTGAACCACCATACCCAGCGAATTTTTGTATTTTTAGTGGAGATGGGGTTTCACCATGTTGGCCAGGATGGTCTTGATCTTTTGAACTCATGATCCACCAGTCTTGGCTTCCCAAAGTGCTGGGATTACAGGTGTGAGCCACTGTGCCTGGCCACAAAATCATATTATTATTAATCTGAAGAATTTTAACACTGATACAACATTATCTAACACACAGTCCATATTCAAATGTCCCTCATTTATTCAATATTGTCCTTCTAGTTGTGTGTTTTTAAAATCTGGAATCCAGTCAAAACCAAAAACTGTATTTACTTGTCATGTCTCTTTAGTTTCCTTTCATCTACAATTGCTCTATCCTTTTTCTTTCCTTCATGACACTGACATTTTCCTTGTCTCACAGGTCATCCATCAATCTGAACTACTCTTATTGTGTCTATTGATTTCATTCAAGTTAACATTTTTGGTGTAAATACAGTAGGTTATGGTGAGTTAATTCCCCTGCATCAAACTTGGAGCAGTATACCTTGCCCTATAATCTCAGCACTTTGGGAGGTCAACTTGGGAAGAATCACTTGAGCCCAGGATTTCAAGACCAGCCTGGGCAACATGGTAAGACCCCATCTCTAAAAAAAATATGAAGAAGCTCTCTCTTTGCCATCTTTTCTCCTCCCACGGAGCGGCTGCCATGAAGGTTGAGCTATGCAGTTTCAGCGAGTACAAGATCTACCCTGGACACAGGAGGCGCCACGCCAGGACCGACAGGAAGGTTTTCCAGTTTCTTAATGCAAAATGCGAGTCGGCATTCCTTTCCAAGAGGAATCCTTGGCAGATAAACTGGACTGTCTTCTACAGAAGGAAGCGCAGAAACAGACAGTCGGAAGACATTCAAAAGAAAAGAGCATGCCGAGCAAATTCCAGACAGCCATTACTGGAGCATCTCTTGCTGCTATAATGGCCAAGAGGAATCAGAAACCTGAAGTTAGAAAGGCTCAGCAAGAACAAGCTATCAGGGCTGCCAAGGAAGCAAAAAAGCCTAAGAGAACATCTAAAAAGACTCCAGTGGCTGCTGCTAAGCCACCTACAAAGGCAGCACCTAAGCAAAAGATTGTGAAGCCTCTCAAAGTTTCAGCTCCCCAAGTTGGTGGAAAACGCTAAGCTGGCAGATTAGATTTTTAAATAAAGATTGCATTATAAAATATATAATATATATAAAATTAGCTGGGCATGGTGGTGTGTGCTTGTAGTCCCAGCTACTTGGGAGGCTGAGGCAGGAGGATCTTTTGAGCCAGGGAGATGGAGACTTCAGTGAGCCATGATTATGCCACTGCACTCCAGCCCAGGTGACAGAGTGACACCCTCTCTAAAAAAAAAACCAACAAAAAAAAACAACCTTGGAGCTTCATAATTCAGATTGTCATACTATTGGTCATGCTAAATTCAGCAGTTTTTTCAAGTATATTTCCTCCTTAATAATTAATAAATAATCTGTGTGATGATACTTCCAGACTGTGATTATCTTACTTCCCGTATCTTTTCACCTAGTAGTTTCGGTATTGATTGACAATCTTGTAATTGGGTTTCACCACGTTGATCAGGCTGGTCTCAAACTCCGGACCTCAGGTGATCCAACCACCTCGGCCTCCCAAAGTGCTGGCATGAGCCACCCCGCCCGGCCTATTCATTACTTCTCATGGGCCACCTCTCCTTTCTTTCTTTTACAGAGAAAAAGAAAGGAAGTAGCTGAGGGGTGTAAGCCAACTTAACTAGAAGACATTAAGTTCAGTTGTTCTACATTTGTTCACATCTAAAATTACTTAATACGTAGGTGGTAGGTCCATTTGTCAAGTAGTAGAAATAGCATTGTTCCTTCCAGTAGCTCAGTGTGATAATACTGTTTCTTCTATTAAAACAATGTCTGCATTTTAGGGTTTGCAGAAATTCACACTGTTTGGCATGACTCGAAGAATGGCTCTAACCAAACAGTCCTTTAAATGAATAAAAACCTTTTTCAGCTCAACAGGTCCATGAAGAACCTAATAATGCTGAAAGAGACATCAAAGGTTGGAAAAACATCTCAGATGGTTGTCAGTGAAATATCTGTAGCGCATCTCAGTGGTGCCCATGTAAGCAGCCTAGATGCCAGGTGTTACCTGGTGTCTCCCAGCTCCACACCTGCCCGTCTCTGCTCAGTCATGCTGGATCTTGGAGTCTGTGAACTACTCTACCCAGACTCCTCTGCCAGCTGGCTTCCTGTTATGTTCTGCCAAAATCAGGCACTGTCAGGAGTTCAGAAAGCAAGAAGGGTGATAGCTGTTATTCCTCCTCTCTTTCCCCATCTGCTTCTGGCAGTGTCTCTGCAAGTGTCTGTATTGTAACCTGAGTGTTCCCCATGGTGGTGGCAGTCTTTCTTTGGCAGTTCCAGAACCAGCAAGGCAGCCCTGCTTCTGCTCCAGCCCAGGGGCCAGGTCCTAGGCATTTCCAGAACCTGCTGAGCACAGTCATCCCAGGAGTACTGTGGCATGCAGCAGCACTTTTGCACCTTTGTTCTCCTTGGCTTAAGGGTGGCAGCTGCTTCACTCAGTGGCTAATTTCTAGATTGCCTCACCTTCCCCTTTTCAGTCTCTCCATCTCCATCCTTTTAACAGTATTTTTTTTTTTTTTTTGGAGATAAAATCCTGCCCTGTCGCCCAGATTGGCGTGCAGTGGCACAGTATCAGCTCACTGCAACCTCTGCCTCTTGGGTTCAAGTGATTCTCCTGCCTCAGCTTCCTGAGTAGCTGGGATTACAAGCACGTGCCACCACACCCGGCTAATTTTTGTATTTTTAGTAGAGACGAGGTTTTGCCATGTTGACCAGGCTGGTTTCAAACTTCTGATCTCAGGCGATTCGCCCGCCTTGGCCTCCCCAAGTGACGGGATTACAGGCATGAGCCACTGCACCGGGCCCTTCTAACAGTATTCTAACAAGTTGTTAGCATTCATTCTTCTCTGAATGAAATACCTAGCATGGTTACTCTTTTTCCTGATTGGGTCCCAGCTAACAGAATCTCTCTGAGTGTTTAAAAAAGAAGAAGAAAAAAGACTGGCCAGGCATGGTGGCTCACGCCTGTAATCCCAGCACTGTGGGAAATCAAGGCGGGTGGATCATCTGAGCTCACAAGTTAGAGACCAGCCTGGCCTGCGGTTCTGTAGAAAACCCCATCTCGACAAAAAATACAAAAAGTAGCTGGGTATGGTGGTGCACACCTGTAGTCCCAGCTACTTGGGGGCGTTGAAAGTGAAGGATCTCTTGTGCTCAGGAGATTAAGGCTGCAGGGAGCCGTGATCATGTCATTGCACTCCAGCCTAGGCAAAAGAGTGACACTCTGTCTCAAATAAACAGCAAAAAAAAAAAAAAATTACTCCAGAGGTCTTCATCATTTTTAGAAAGAGGGAAGGGCGCAATGACTCATGTATGGTTATGATTGCAAAAGTACAAACTGATTTCAATTGTTTTATTGATAAAGTCATACATCTCTAGAAGATGACAGTTTCTCTAATGTGAAGTCCCGAATTCAAGAGGATTTCCATCAGTTTCCAGAATAAGTAGCTAAGTGCACAACAGCCCTCTCTCTGTAAAGTTTGACTGATACAAAAATAAGAAAACTGGTTTGTAGGTTGGGTATTGTGGCTCACAGCTGTAATCCCAGCACTTTGGGAGCCCTAGGCGGGCAGATCACAAGGTCAAGAGATCGAGACCATCTTGGCCAACATGGTGAAACCCTGTCTCCACTAAAAATATAAAATTAGCTGGGCCTGGTGGTGAGTGCCTGTAATCTCAGCTACTCAGTCGGCTGAGGCAGGAGAATTGCTTGAACCTGGAAGGAAGAGGTTGCAGTGAGCTGAGATTGCACCACTGCATTCCAGCCTGGCAACAGAGTGAGACTGTCTAAAAAAAAAAAGAAAAGAAAATTGGTTTGCATGCTGCTAAGATGACCAAACACAAAAACATCTTTTAATAAGGAGGTGAAACGGACTTGGGAGAAGGCTGCTTCAGTCTTCAATATTCAGGCGCAGTGGCTCACACCTGTAAATCCCAGCACTTTGGGAGGCTGAGTTAGGTAGATTGCTTGAAACCGGTCGTTCAAGACAAGCCTAGGTAAGAAAGCGAGACTTCATCTCTACCAAAAATCTAAAAAATAAAAATTAGCTGGGCAGCGTGGTGCACGCCTGTAGTCCCAGCTATGGGGGAGGATCTCCAAGCCTCAAGCACTCCTCCTGATAGCTTAGCAGAGAAGTATGACCGTGCCACTGCACTCCAGCCAGTGCAACTGAGCGAGACCCCGTCTCTAAAAAGAAGGAAAAAAGTCTTCAATTTTGCAAAAGCGCAGTCATGCTACACTACTCAGTTGTTAATTCACTGTCTTTGACACACTTTAAAAGAAATAATAGAAATGGCAAGAAAACAAATACAAAAGGTATTTTTAAGAGAATGCGGCAGAGTAGATCATAAAGATATTACACAATAATATTTTTAAAATGCACTTCTTGGGACTATTCCTACGCTCTGCTATCTTCTATAACACACTTCCAGATGGCCCCGTGTTTGGTGACACATGAGGAGAGAAAGCGGCTGGCTAGGCCACACCAAGGAAACCGCAGGATGGCAGGGTGCTATGAATACTGGCTGAAGGGTTGGGTGCAGCTCGGGCATGAAGCCTTTAAAAGGCTTATTCTTGACCAAGATGATGAATAGAGACAATGGCAATCAAGGGAGGAAGACTAGAACTGAGAGGAAGCAGGAAAGGAGAGACTGGGGGAAAAGATTACAAAGAGAGAAGTGAGGAAGAGTACAGGGAACTCCAGGAAGCGCTCAACACCCCAGAGCGGGAGATGGGATTTAAGGATGGGAACATCATGGTTCTATCTGACTTGCTTACATGTAATAGTCCCCAGCCCCTTGGGGGCCAACAGTACTACATGGAAACCTGGGTGGGATTATTTCCAGCATCCTCTTGCTGGAACTAAGGCTTTTTTGTTTTGTTTTGTTTTGTTTTGTTTTGAGATGGAGTCTTGTTCTGTTGCCCAGGCCAAATAGGTCATCGAGTATGCTCAGCAGCTGGAGATGATCATCTGAGCCCATGGGGCACTGGGATGGGGTAGGGCATGCATTATTTAAAACAGTTACAGCGCAGTTTCCTCCAATAAAGGTGGACTGACGTTCTCAATAAATAAATAAAACATAAAAAATAAGAGAAGCAGACTCTCAATGGTAAGTAATTGTTTTTGAGAATTGAATGTGGCCTGAGAACAAACAATGGTTTGGAACGATCTTTGCCTGGGCTCTAGGTGTGGTGTTTAATTTTTGGTCTCTTCCTCTGATAGGTTTTTGTTGTTGTTGTTGTTTTGAGACAGAGTCTTGCTCTGCTGCCCAGGCTGGAACACAGTGGCACGATCTCGGCTCACTGCAACCTCCGCCTCCCAGGTTCAAGCAATTCTCCTGCCTCAGTTTCCCGAGTAGCTGGGGTTACAGGCGTGCGCCACCACACCCGGCTAATTTTTGTATTTTTAGTAGAGACGGGATTTCACCATGTTGGTCAGGCTGGTCAACTTCTGACCTTGTGATCTGCCCGCCTCTGCCTCCCAAAGTGCTGGGATTACACGTGTGAGACACCGTGCCTGGTTGTGACTCTGGTTAATAAAATCTCAGGGAAAGGATCAAAAGCAATTTTATTTCTCTTTGGCAGGTACTGTTTCCAGGTTGATAAGGGCGCTTCACAGAGTAGCCTCATTCTGTGCTTTGGTAGGGACAGAGGATAGAGGGACAGGCGTGGGAGGAAGGTCGAAGAGCCCCTGAGGTGTCTTTTGTTCCGTATGTCAAAGGGCCATATTTTGAGGTATTGTTTCCCAAGCCTGACATATGGAACAGGATGGCATGATATTTTTAAGATACCAGGGAATTTTGGAAATTACACTATTTTAACCCTTCTATATTTTAATGGAAAGGGGGAACACCAAGTACTTATTCATTTTTTTTTAAATTAAAAACTTTTTATTGTGGCAAAATACATATAATGTAAAATTAAACACTTTTCTTTTTTTTGAGACAGAGTTTCTCCCCTGTCGCCCAGATTGGCGTGCAGTGGCACAGT
>NW_016107387.1:4881589-4892871 GCF_001604975.1 Cebus imitator | reverse complement strand
AAAAAAAAAAAAAAATCTTTATTAATGCAACATCTGGAGTCAAGTTATTTAAAAGCTAATACCAGGGCTTATGCCACCAAATTTCTAAGGGACTTGGCAAAGGAGAATTTTCTATTTATTTTCTAAATACCACGGATTCCCTTAAATTATCCAGCCCCTCCTATTTCATTCACATACATGCAGCTTAAAGTGAGCATCTACTTCATTGGATTAAATAAGTCACGAGGGCAGATTCTCTGGACTGAAGGCCTTGCTTTGCAATTGAGCTGCCTTTCGCATGGGCACCACCATGAAGTATGCTCCATGGTGAAAGAGCCGAAGAAGCAGGGATTTACTCATGGGCAGAACAATAAATGTGGGCAGCAGAGATGCTTTGTATAGAGTTACAAATTAATCCAGCAAGCTATTACTATTATTATTTATTTTTTTGAGATGGAGTCTCGCTCTGTCACCCAGGTTGGAGTGCAATGGCAGGATCTTGGCTCACTGCAACCTCCACCTCCTGTGTTCAAGAGATTCTCCTGTCTCAGCCTCCCGAGCAGCTGGGACTACAGTCATGTGCCACTACACCCAGCTAATGTTTGTATTTTTAGTAGAGATAGGGTTTCACCATGTTGGCCAGGCTGGTCTCAAACTCCTGACCTTGTGATCCAACCGCCTCAGCCTCCCAAAGTGCTGGAATTACAGGTGTGAGCCAACTGTGCCCAGCCAGATATGATTATAATTTCTAAAAATATTACAATTCCATCTTTAATTCTGTTTACTTCCATTCAACTTTTAGCAGTGATTGTTTCTTGTAAGCAATGTTAGATGTCACAGCTAACATTAAAATAAAACTGTGTCTCATTCTCTGAGAACGCACCAGTGACTGGCAGGAGCTGGGTACCTCTTAAATAGAGTGGCAAGCACTAGAAAATCACGAATGTAATCTGATACTTGAATTTCTATTTAGACAATATCCAAAGAAGATAATCCACTTGTGATTAACTGTGACTTTAGTAAGCCCACAAACCACTCACACCTCCATTTGATTCATTTTATAGTCACAATTTTAGGAAGGAAAAGCATAAAATTGGTACACAAAACATAAATTTTAGGGAACTTATTCAAAAAATTGAAAGTGTTTACTAGGCTGGGCGAGGTGGCTCAGGCCTGTAATCCCATCACTTTGGGAGGCCTAGTGGGTGGATCACTAGGTCAGGTGTTCCATACCAGCCTGGCCAACATGGTGAAGCTCTGTCTCTAAATAAGTAAATAAATAAATAGTGTCTCTAAACACTTTCAAACATGTAACTAGGCTGGACACAGTGGCTCATGGTTGTAATCCCAGCACCTTAGGAGGGCGAGGCAGGCAGATCGCTTGAGATCAGGAATTTGAGATCAGCCTGGCCAACATGGCAAAACCCAGCCTCTACTAAAAATACAAAAATTAGCTAGGTGTGGTGGCACACGCCTGTAATCCCATCTTCTTAGGAGGCTGAAGCATGAGTATTGCTTGAACCAGGAAAGTGGAAATTGTGGTGAGCTGAGATTGCACCACTGTACTCTAGTCTATGTGACAGCGTGAGACGCTGTCTCAAAAAACAAATAAATATGTAACTAAAAACAGCCTCAGAGCTATAACGCCACTTGGGAGAAAAACATAAGGAATCTCTATCTATCAATTACTTTTGAACACAGAACCCAGAAGTAGAGTTTCTCTGTAACTCTATTCCTTTATTTTCATGTCCTAATACATACTAAAACCTGTATCTTCTCCTTATCTTCCATTAAAAATTCTCTCTTTCAGCCAGGTGCGGTGGCTCACTCCTAAAATCTCAGCACTTTGGGAGGCCAAGGCAGGCGGATCACGAGGTCAAGGGATCAAGACCATCCTGGCCAACATGGTGAAACAATGTCTCTACTAAAAATACAAAAATTAGCTGGGTATGGTGGCACCCACTTGTAATCCCAGCTACTCAGGAGGCTGAGGCAAGAGAAACACTTGAACCCTGGAGGCGGAGGCTGCAGTGAGCCAAGATTGTGCCACTGCACTCCAGCCTGGGCAACAGAGCGAGACTCCATCTCAAAAAAAAAAATTTTTTTTCTAGTTTTGTTCCACTGAGAAAAACTATATGTTTCCAGAAAAAAAAAAATTCAAACAATACAATAATACAAAACATACTGAAGGTAAAGTTCCTATTCAGGTATGATTTAACTCTGCATGTATTTAACTTGGTGCTGGCTACCCTGTATGATAGGAGGGGGTAGCAAAGGTCTTGCCTATCACCCTAGCTCATAACTGATTTAGTGTATGTGCACATGTGTGTACAGGGTGGTGTTTAATTCTCTTCAGGGAAGTATGGAAAGAGGATGACAGAGTTGGATGGAACCTCAAAGACCATCCAGTGGCAAAATACACATAATATAAAATTAACCGTCTGAGGCCAGAGACCATTGATTTTATGCATAAAAAGGCATAAAGTGATTCTGCGTCTTCTCTCCCCACCCAGGCTTAGCCGGCTTTAGTAAATTCAGCCCCAACTGGAATCCAATTCTTCATTTTGTTTCAATTTACAAATATAAAAGAAAAATCTATATATAACTGGTGAGCACTTAACTGTAATGAAAACTGACGAGTTAGGCTGGCTTCACAAAATGTATTGAGCAGGTATTGGGATTTTCTTTCTCCCATAAGTAGGTAGACAAATAGTGTCAGGAAAGCATAGTTTGAATATGCAAAACTAAGTCTGTCCCAGGAGAACTGACTATACTCCTAAACCCAGCCCTCATATGCTGGTTCCAGCAGGTGGGTGAAAACAGATGAATTAATTGGTAAGCAAACACTAACAGAAAACACGCACAAATGTGTACATCCGTAATATCATTAATCAAGGGCCACATGGTGTAATTATTATTCAATAAGAACACAAACCACTCTTAGAAATCATACCTTATCTTTCCAAACCACACCAAGCAAAAACAATAATCAAAAAGAAAGATTCTACTCTGTGATCATTTCTGACCCCTTGATGATAGCAAAAATCACTGCCTCCTAACAGATTATAAAGAGCGTGGAGGTCTCCGAGGTGGTCACGGTGATAGCTCTAAGACTGTCAGCTCTGAGGCTGTCAGCCCCTATCCATCACCTTCTATTATAAATGAAGGTTATCCAATTTTGCACTTCTCTCAAAGGCTTCAATTTGCCCAGATTAAGCTGAAGCATTGACATCTGAACTTACTGCTCCTATTCCCTCTCCCCAAATAAATGCTGTTAGCAGAAAAACCGGCTTTTCCACAATAGGAATGCAAAATCAAAGCAGACAACAGTGATGTGCTCACATATAAAAGACATTCTAACTATGAGACATTCTAAACTTCATGAGCCATCGCAGGGCACAGGATGGAGTGAATATTTCAGGGCTCCAAGAGAAAGAATGGTCAGTGAGTCACACCTTTTAGCTCCTGAAATGAGTATCGAGCAATTCTAACATACTCATCAAAGTGCCATAGTATTCTCTTAGATTACAGACGCAGGTCTCCTAAGAGTTTTATACTATACCATTTCACTACTTAGTATACATTACCTTCACGATGGAGAAGTCATTTATCAAAAATACTCCAGATACGTCTGAGGAGGAGAAAAGTTCAAACTGATTGAAGAAGGCATGTTTAAAAAATAAGAGCAACCTGGGAGCCAAAGTGGCTGAGGCCTGTTGTCCTGACACATGAAGAGGTGAGGCCAGGCGTTTGAAGCCAACCTGGGCAACTGAGAAACCTCTTATCCATTAAAAAAAAAAAAAAAAGTTAAAAAAAAAAGGCCAGGTACACTTTGGGAGGCTGACGTGGGTGAATCATAAGGTCAGGAGTTCGAGACCAACCTGGCCAACATGGTGAAACCCCATCTCTACTGAAAATACAAAAATTAGCTGGGCATAGTGGCGTGGGCCTATAGTCCCAGCTACTCAGGAGGCTGAGGCAGAAGAATTGCTTGAATCTGGGAGGCAGAGGTTACAGTGAGCCAAGATTGTGCCACTGCACTCCAGCCTGAGCGACAGAGCGAGACCCCATCTCAAAATAAATAAATAAATAAATAAGAGCAGCTTAAGAGGAATCCACATTATTTATCTTTGTAATAATGATAGCTAGATAGATATTTGCTATATTATTATTTATATATTTTTTTGAGATGGAGTTTCATACTTCTTGCCCAAGCTGTAGTGCAATGGTGTGATCTCAGCTTACTGCAACCTCTGTCTCCCAGGTTCAAGTGATTTCCTGCCTCAGACTCTGAGTAGCTGGGATTGCAGGTGCCCGCCACCACACCCGGCTGAATTTTTTTGTATTTTTAGTAGAGATGGGGTTTCACCACGTTGGCCAGGCTGGTCTCAAACTCTTGACCTCAGGTGATCCACCCACCTTGGCTTCCTAAAGAGCTGGGATTACAGGCACGAGCTACCATGCCCAGCTGATATTTTATATATTATTATACTATAACCCTGTGGGGGCTTCAGTTTATATAAATATGGTCAAAGTTACAGTCTTACACATTTTTCCGTACTAATAAACAGACTTCATTATTATTTTAAATGACTACATAATTGTGACAAAGAACCAGAAATAGGATGAGATGAAAAAGTAAGGAAGAGAGAAGAGTCCAGAGTTAGAACAAACAGGACTGGTGGCTGCCTAGATAGCTATGAGATATCCCAAACTAGTACACTGTGACATGTTTTATTTGGCCCATATGGTATTTTTTTTTAAATGTGAATTTATTGTCAACATTAAAATATTGGGACATTTCACTTAGAGATCCAGATTTCAGGCTTCTCTTAAAACAAATAAACAGATGATGTAGGAACTCTCAGCTTGCATTCCCACTCGTTAAAAATCTGCTGTTGATGGCTCTAGTTTGCCACTGGAGATGATCAATTGCCCACTTAGTGCATGAAGACTTCTCTGTCTGGCCTGGAAGGCATGTGAAGAGACGAAGGAAGTTTTGGGCCGGAAAAACTAGGAAGCGTGGAAGAGGAAGCTTATTTCGGGATTAAAAAAAATACGTAGAGATGGAAAGGTCGTTGCAGGCGATCAAGAGAAACTATCTGGAAGCTAATGAAGACACATACTGGAGATTCAAGTGAAGTCTGGGTCTGAGATGTAGAACTGTGAGTTACCCATGAAGCTAAACGAAAAAGCAGATGCAGTGGCTTAAGGAAAAGTATCAACCAGGCATGGTGGCTCACACCTGTAATTCCAGCACTTTGGGAGGTCAAGGCAGGAAGATCACCTGAGGTCGGGAGTTCAAGACCAGCCTGGCCAATATGGTGAAACCCCGTCTCTACTAAAAATACAAAAATTAGCCAGGTGTGGTGGTGTGCACCTTTAATCCTAGCTACTTGGGAGGCTGGGACAGAAGAATCACTTGAACCAGGAGGCAGTGGCTGCAGTGAACTGAGATTGCGCCACTGCACTCCAGCCTGGCAACAGAGCAAGACTGTCTCAAAAAAAAAAAAAAAAAAAAAAAAAGCAAAAAAAGAGAAAAAAAATCTCAAAAAAAAAAAAAAAAAAAAGTATCAAGGAAAAGAGAGCAGAGGACTGAGCCTTAAGTATTGTCCTCAAAAGAGAGGGGAAGAGGGAAAAAAATGAGAGGCCATGGAAAACTAAATGAGCACCACAGGTTCCATGATCTGGTCCCAGCTGGTCTAGCTTCATTTTCCATGCCTCTCAGGCAAGCAGCCTTGATCCCAGCCACACAGGCTACATCTCATTAGAGAAACTCGGTGTCGTCAATGCCTTCTTCAAATCTATTTCCTGCTGCCTGAAATGCTATTTTCTCCTGCCTGTGTTACATTTTGTGTTTTGTTTTTTGAGACAGAGTCTTGCTTTGTCCCCTAGACTGGAGTGCAATGGCGTTACCCCGGCTCACTGCAACCTCCATCTCCCACGTTCATAACAATCCTCCTGCCTCAGCCTCCTGAGTAGCTGGGATTACAGGCATGAACCACCACGCCTGGCTAATTTGTGTATTTTTAGTAAAGACGGGGTTTTACCATACTGGCTAGGCTGGTCTTGAACTCCTGACCTCAAGTGATCTGCCTGCCTTGGCCTACTGAGGTGCTGGGATTACAGATGTGAGCCACTGCGCCTGGCCTGCATTACATTTCTATTCACCTTTCTCAAATGACCTCAGGCCCAGGCTTCACCACTATGCTATATACGCATGTAAGAAGTGTGCACTTGTACTCTGTAACTATATACAAGTAAAAAATATTTTTTAAAGGCAAAAAATGAGCCCAAGAGTTGCCCCAAATGCCCAAGAGTTGCCCCTCATAGTATTTCCTGTACCTCTAGTGAAGCCTTTATCACATCACCCTGAGTTTGCTGCCTTCCCATTTGGCTGAGCTCTCCATGAGGTCAGGGACAAGGACTTCTTCATTTAATCCTCAGTGGTGTTCAATAAATGATCACAGAAAAAAAGAAGGGAAGTTATGAGCAATCAAGGTGGCTGGATAAATCTTGACATAATGCTGGGTCACAGAAACCAAGGAAGAGGAGCTATTTTTGCCAGAGAGAACCACCTCAAATACTAAAATCTATTCCAGGAGAATGAAGGCTGATGAGAGACACTGGATTTCAATAAGAATCTGCCACTGCTAAGGTTAGGGTGGGGGTTGGTTTCTGACACGTTATTGCAAAATAATTTGGAAATATATATCAAAAGGCTTAACGCTGTTCGCACCCTGAGTCTGAATAAATCTACTCGGGAAATACATCTGTAATGGACCATGTGGGGTTTTTTTGGTTGGTTTTGCCTTTTTTTCCCTGTCCGGATCCAAGCTGTGTTTCTGTTTTGAAGGTGTTCCTGTCACGTGACCTCTTGGTAGAGGGCAGGTCCTCACTTTCCATTGAGGATGCCAAAGCTATGAGATTCTTTTTATTTTTTTTGCGGGAGACGGGGGGTGGGGGACAGAGTCTCATTCTATCACCCAGGCTGGAGTACAGTGGCTGCAATCTCGGCTCTATAACCTCCACCTTCTGGGTTCAAGCAATTCTTCTGCCTCAGCCTCACTAGTAGCTGGGATTACAGGCACCTGCCATCACGACTGTCTAATTTTTGTATTTTTAGTAGACACGGGGTTTTGCCATGTTGGTCTCGAACTCCTGACCTCAGGTGATCCACCTGCCTTGGCCTCCCAAAGAGCTGGGATTACAGGCATGAGCCACCATGCCCAGCCAAAAGAAGGGTTTAAAACAACAGTGTTATCATAAACTTGTGAAAAAATTACTTACAAAAAAATGACTAGGAGTAACAAAATATTAGGCAACGAAGTATTTTTCCTTAAAAATTCTACTTAACTTTTAAATTACAAAAGTAATACAGGCTTACTGAAAAATATTCTGAAGATATAGTAAGAAAACACTGATGATCCCAACACCCAGCTCCATGCCTTGCCCATGCTCACCATTCCCACATCACCAACTGTGACTGCATGCCCCACCCCTCCACACCTCTCTTCATACTCTAACCAACACTGTTTATGCGGGTCTCTCTCTCCTTTTCTTTCCTCCCTCCCTCTCTACCTCCCTCCTTTTCCTTAAATGGGACCATAGTACATAGTATATTCATTCTCCTGGAATAGCTTCTAGTATTTGAGGTGGTTCTCTCTGGCAGAAATAGCTCTTCTTCCTTGGTTTCTGTGACCCAGTATTATGTCAAGATGTATCTGGCCACGTGGGTTGCTCATTCCTTCCCTTCCTTTTTTCTGTTATCATTTATTGAATACTCCCTGCTCATTTTGGTTTGGTTTTTCATTTACCAAACTCAGAAGCAGCTTGTCTTACTAATTCTTCAGACCTCTGCTCCATGTCACAGCCTCTTGGAAACCTCTGAGCCCTTGGCTGCCTCAGACCCATCTGTACTACCTGCAATCATTAGTGATTTACAGCAATGTGTCCCTCACTCTCCTACATGCTAAGTCCTATCTACCTTTTTTTTTTTTGACAGAGTTTCACTCTTATATACAGGCTGGAGTACAATGGTGAGATCTTGGCTCACTGCAACCTCCACCTCCTGGGTTCAGGCGATTCTCCTGCCTCAGCCTCCCGAGTAGCTGGGATTAAAGGCAGCCAACACATCTGGCTAATTTTAATTTTGCATTTTTAGTAGAGAGGAGGTTTCACCATGTTGACCAGGCTAGTCTCGAACACCTCATCTCAGGTGACCCACCCGCCTCAGCCTCCCAAAGTGCTGGGATTACAGGGGTGATCCACCATGCCCAGCCTTTTGTTTGTTTGTTTTTAAAAGAAACAGGGTGTCATTGCTGCCAGGCTGAAGTGAAGTAGCACAATCATAGCTCAGTGCAGCTTTCAACTCCTAAGTTCAATGGATCCTCCCATCCCAGCCTCCCAAGTAGCGGGGACTACAGGCATGAGCTACTGTGCCCAGTCCTACCTACATTTTAGCTTCAGTTCCTAGCCCGGTACCTGGCACACCAATGATACCCATTAACTGTGCTGGCATGGGTGAAGATGAAAACAAATAAATGGGAAAACCTGAGGACAAGATGGCTTTGAAGTCAGATACGCACTGGTGAGGGACAGGCATTTCTCCATAGATACTGAATTAAGGATGGCACAGGCGGTACAGAGACAGACACATAACAATGTAAAGAAAAGGGGGCCAAGAAATTTAACTACCTGACATCAATGAACCGTGATAAGGGAAAGAAGAAAAAGTAAAAACAACAGCCAAATAGAAATATTCTTTTTGTGTGTGGTGGGATGGACTTTCCCTTTTGTTGCCCAAGCTAGAGTGCAATGGTCGGATCTCAGGTCACTGCAACCTCTGCCTCCCGGGTTCATGCGATTCTCCTGCCTCATCATCTGGAGTAGCTAGGATTACAGGCACGTGCCACTACACCCAACTAATTTTTGTATTTTTAGTAGAGACAGGGTTTCACCACATTAACAAGACTGGTCTCAAACTACTGACCTCAGGTGATCTGCCCGCCTCGGCCTCCTAATGTGCTGGGATTACAGGTGTGAGCCACTGCACCCAGCCAGAAATATTCCTGATAAACAGTATGATAAATAAAGGAACTGGCATCATTATTTCTTTGCTCCAGATAAATTGCTTATGCTTGTAAAATGTTAAAAATAATTCTCTGAGAGACAAAAGTAGCTCTAAGTTCTGTTAAATAAACTAGACTACTCAGAACTCTGTTTCTCACCTATGTTTTATAAGGTTCAAAAGTGCTAATATGAGAAAAAGCATGCTGGTCAGGCACAGTGTCATACATCTGTAATCCCAGCACTTTGGGAGGCTGAGGCAGGCAAATCACTTGAGTCCAAGAGGTTGAGACAAGCCTGGGCAACATGGTGAAATCTTGTCTATAAAAAATAAAATAAAAAGTAGCTAGGCATGGTGGCGAGTGTCTGTAGTCCCAGGTACTCGGGAGGCTCAGGTGGGAGGCTCATTTAATCCTGGGAGGTGGAGTTTGCAGTGAGCTGACATCATGCCACTGTACTCCAGCCAGGGTGACAGACCAGAGAGACCCTGAAAAAGAAGAAGAAAGAAAAGAAAGGAAAAGGAAAAGGAAAAGGAAAAGGCAAGGAAAGGGAAAAGGCAAGGAAAGGGGGAAAAAAAAGCAAGCCAGGTGCGGTGACTCATACCTGTAATCCCAGCACTTTGGGAGGCTGAGGCAGGTGGTCACTTGAGGCCAGGGATTTGAGACTAGCCTAAGCAACATGGTGAAACTCAGTCTCTACAAAAATTAGCCAGGCATAGTGATGCACACCTGTATTCCTGGCTACTTGGGAGGCTGAGGAAGGAGACTCAAACTCGGGAGGCGGAGGTTGCAGTGAGCTGAGATGACGCCATTGCACTCCAGCCTGGGCAAAATAGCAAGACTCCCATCTCAAAAAACAAAAAACGAATTAAACCCCAAATCTTAACATAGCTGGAGTTTATAGAGGACTCACTAGTACTAGTCACTGTGCCACCTACCTGTTCCCACTTAGTCTACAGAACAATCACGTGTACTAGTAATTGCTATCTTCCTTTCATAGTGAAGGAAACTGAGACTTAGAGAGGGCAAGCTGGTCTCTAAGTCACCGAGGCCATAAGTGGCAGATCGCAAACTGTGCCCCAGGACTGTCGGATGCCACACCCATGCTGCAAGGTACTACTCTTAACCAGGGTCCTGTGCCACCTCCCTAAGATCACATTCTGAGGAGCTGAAGGCAGACCCAATGATGGTCGATTGAGATAATATTAATACAATGTCAGCTGGGTTGATTTCTAACCACATCACTGAAACTCTACTAAAATCACAATACATGTGCTTAGACAACATTACGTAATAGTCAATATGCTGAGAAGCAAGACTGTCCATCCACCCGAGTCATTCAGAATTCTTAGTCTGGTCTTTCACAATTGGCGCCCTCTGTCAGACTCAGACAAGGCTCTATTTTGAATTCTAATGAGGACCAGGCACACTGAATATTTAAACTGCAATTACAAAGATCCTACTTTTATGTAAATGTCCTTAATGGAAGTAACAGATCTGAAAATACATAGAGGTACCAGCGGAAAATATCAGTCTAATTTGCATTTAGAAGCTAGAAAAAAAAAACCAGTATTGTTTTCTACTTGATGCTATCATTGGGGTGGGGCTGGGGGGAAGAAAAGGGAGGAAAATCCACATAAAGATCTCTGTAAAAATTTTAAAGCCTGTGCTCCTGAGTGAAAGGTTCACAAAGAAGTACTTGAATCCCTTGTTAAGAACTGAACAAACAAATTCATCATTGGGCTTTTCTCCCGTGTGGCCCCTTGCAGCTCAGTCTGTATTCATAACCAGAAATTCTCTCACTGCTCAAGCATCTATGACTGATATATCGGACCATCAAGGAAGATATGCCAAGGGTAGCAAAACAAAAGGCCATTTCATTATTCACAACCTATTTTTGCACTCCTTTGTGTAAAATGATGATGTGCCGGCTGCTATCCTCACCACACGCAAGTCCTCTTAAACAGTAATAGAATGCCCTGTGAACGGTAATTGAGTTACACTCGACTGGGCTGCTTAATTCCCACCCCCCATAGTTAAAGTACACCTTGCTTGCAGTTTCATTATGCATGTGTGTATGTTCATACATAGAATGACCAATGTGGGCTCGCCCTTGAGAAGAGCAGGTGGTTAACTCTTTGCTGTATTTCGAAACTCTTGCGACAACCTTCTGCCCCTCCCCTCAAATGCCTTTTTTATTAAGATCATCATTTAACCGCCCGGCATTTGGGTATT
>NW_016107387.1:4874898-4881108 GCF_001604975.1 Cebus imitator | reverse complement strand
TTTTTTTTTTTTTTGACATGGAGTCTCACTCTGTCACCAGGCTGGAGTGCAGTGGTGTGATCTCGGCTCACTGCAACCTCCACCTCCTTGGTTCAAGGGATTCCCCGGCCTCAGTCTCCCAAGTAGCTGGGACTATAGGCGCACGCCATCATGCCTGGCTAATTTTTTGTATTTTAGTAGAGACAGGGTTTCACCATGTTGGCCAGGCTGGTCTTGATCTCCTGACCTCGTAATCTGACCACCTTGGCCTCCCAAAGTGTTGGGATTACAGGTGTGAGCCACCTCGCCCAGCCTGTTTTCTTAAAATGCTTTCAAGCTTGTGATTTATTTTATTATATTTAAAAAAGCAGAATTAAGTTTATAATCAACATCTGATAATTCATTGCCTTTAGAAATTTACTTTTAGTTGACTCCTAGCATCCTAGAATAAATACACTTTCCTCTAGAGAGGCAGTTCATTTGTTTTTGCCAGGCACCTGAAGCTATAACAAGTGAGTCTGCCTCAAAACAAATTCATGGTATGATGCTTCTGGTTCACCCTGAGTATGTATGTCGAGGGAGTAAATTCACCTGAGGGCCTTTCTGTGACCACAAGTTATAAATAACTGTATTTTTCCCCCTTTCTTTTTCTTCTCCTATTCTGCTCAGTGCCATCCTGCCTTTTCCACAACCTCCCAGGGCAAGTTTAGTTCTGGTTCACTTTTACTCTGAGGGTGTAGCTCTTTGGGGTCCCAGTTTAGTGTGGGAAGGGTCTCCCATTACATTTTCTAACTGGAGTGGGTGCCCAGGGACTTAATTTCCAGCTGGGCGTGGTGGCTCATACCTGTAATCCCAGCACTTTGGGAGGCCAAGGCAGGCGGATCACAAGGTCAGGAGTTCAAGACCAGCCTGACCAACATGGTGAAACCCTGTCTCTACTAAAAATACAAAAATTAGCCAGGTGTGGTGGCAGGCACCTGTAATTTTCCAGCTACTCAATAGGCTGGGGAAAGAGAATTGCTTGAACCCAGGAAGTGAAGGTTGCAGGGGGAAGTGGAGGTTCCAGTGAGCCTAGATCAAGCCACTGCACTCCTGCCTGAGCGACAGAGTGAGACTCCATCTTTAAAAAAAAAAAAAAATTTAAAGAAAATACTGGAAAGCACCTAAGACTTTAGAGGCTGAAAGCAAAACAAAACCAGGCTAGTACAAAGGTTCCTAAAACATTTAAACACTGACTTACCATTTTATCCAGCAATTCCACTTCTGGCTATATGCACAAAAAAGGTAGGACTTGAATAGATATTTGTACAGCAACATTTACGGTGGCATTATTCGCAATAGCCAAAAGGTGAAACAACCTGTGTCCACTGACAAATGGATAAACAAAATGTGATATCTACATAAAATGGAATATTATTCAGCCTTAAAAAGGAATGAAATTCTGATACATGCTACAACACAGATGAATCTTGAAGACATTACCCTAAATAAGTGAAATACCAAAGTATAGACATGATCTTGCTACTCGGGAGGCTGAGGCAGGGGAATCACTTGAACCTGGAAAGTGGAGGTTGTGGTGAGCTGAGATCGTGCCACTGCACTCCAGCCTGGGTGATAGAGTGAGACTCTGTCTCAAAAAAAAAGAAGAAGAATGAAGAATTTTCTTTCTTCAGTATCTATTTAACACTGCTGTACTGATGAACTTCTCCCTTCTGAATCATTACATACAATTCTGTGACTGATAATATATATACATATAATTAAATAAAATGAGGCATGAGATAAACGTATAGTTAACTTATTTTAAAATATAGACACAAGTTTTCAAAATGTATTTTAGTACTTCTGGGAGTCCCTAAATTTTCTTTTCTTTTCTTTTTCTTTTTTTTTTTTTTTTTTTTTTTTTTTTTTTTTTTTTTTTTGGGACAGAGTCTTACTCTGTTACCAGGATGGAGTGCAGTGGCACACTCTCAGCTCACTGCAACCTCTGCCTCCCCAGTTCAAGCAATCCTTGTGCCTCAGCCTTTCAAGTAGCTGGGATTATAGGCATGTGCTACCATGCCCAAATAACTTTTGTATTTTTAGTACAGACGGGGTTTCACCAAGTTGGCCAAGACTGTCTCAATTTCCTGACCTCGTGATCCACCTGCCTTGGCCTTCCAAAGTGCTGGGATTACAGGCATGAGCCACCATGCCTGGTAATTTTTTTTTTCTATTTTCAAAAAAACACTTAAGAGTCCAGCTCAGAAGACATTATGATACTTCTGGGTAAAAATACTACATACCAGATAATAACATAAAATGAAAAATTGGCGACAGTATAGGAAACGTTTTGCATTCATTATGACTTCATAAGTGACATGTGTGGAGTTACCATGTTGCAAACACAAAACATACCAACATGTCTATGAATATATTCATTCCAAACTAGCAATATAATTGGTGAGAACAAAAACGTATATAACATTATTTGTCTTCCTGCTTTAGAAATATAATAACAAAAGCTTAATACCATTAATTGCTCACCGCATGCAATGTATCAAACATGGTTCTAAGTGATATACTTATTAGGATGGTGCAAAAGTCATTGCAGTAATGACAAAAACCACAATTACTTTTGCACCAACCTAATGTATACGTATATAACCACATATACATACATACACATATATATTATATACGCATATACACACATATATATTATATACATACACTCATTTATTTCTCATAACAATCCTTGGAGGTCTGTATCTTTATTATCCCCATTTTAAAGATGGGAAAATTGAGGCAAAGGGGAGTCTGGACTTTCCCAAGGTCATGCAGCTAGTGAGAGAAGCCTGGGTGTGAGGCCAGGCTCCAGAGCCCACTCTCATGACATATGCTCTGGCACCTCTCACATACATATGGGAAGCTGGGGAAGATGACCAGCACTACACACCTTATATCGTCCATACAACTGAATTTTGACAACCAAGTTATTCACTTTCTTATAATAAGGAAACTTAGGCCCAGATAATAAGACAGAGGTGGGAGCGAACTCATAGCTCTCATCTTTCAAGTTTCAGGATCTAGCATAGATAACAAAGTCCCTGTGGCCTGCAGTTATTCGAGAAGATTGATAAAGCAAAATTGAGGAGCAGAAGCACAGGGTGGGATGGTCTGGCACTCGGGCAGGACAGTGGTGATAAAGGGTCTCAAGTAGGCCCCCTGGGGCTCCATTTCCTCTCAGTTTCCAGAGTCTCTGTGTGCCTGACCCTCTATTATCCAATTGTTCCAGCCTTCTTTCTTTTTTTCTTTTCTTTCTTTTTAGAGACGGGGTCTCGCTATGTTGCCCAGGCTGGAGTGTAGTGGCTATTCACAGGCTCTGATCAGCACAGGAGTTTTGACCTGCTCCATTTCCGACCTGGGACGGTTCACCCCTCCTTAGGCAACCTGGTGGTCCCCCGCTCCTGAGAGTTCCCTATTTGATGCCAAACCTAGCGTGGACATCCGATTGGCATAGGGCACTATAGTCCAGAACTTCTGGGCTCAAGCGATCCTCCCACCTCGGCCTCCTGAGTAGCTGGGACTACAGGCATGTGCCACTGTGCCTGGCTAGCCTTCTTTCTTATAAGCAAAAACAGGCAGGGAAGGTGATGCTTCTGAAGCTGCACACCTCAGGGACCCTTGCACAGAGCTTCTAAGGTGGGCAGATTGGGAGCATCCATTATATTTTTCATATTAAAAAGGCTGAAAGTTTGGCAAAGTATGTGCTCAGATCTCTAGTATTTTGTTTGTTTTAATGGCTATTGTAATTCTTTTTTTTTTTTTTAGAGACAAAGTTTCACTCTGTCACCTAGGAACAGACAGTACAATAGACTTCGAGTGCAGTAGTAGCACGATCACAGCTCACTGCAGCCTCAACCTCCTAGTCTCAAGTGATCCTCCTGTTTTAGCCTCCTGAGTACCATCATGCCTGGCTAATTTTTTGAATTAATTAATTTTGAGATAATGTCTTGCTCTGTCACCCAGGTTGGAGTGCAGTGGCAAGATCTCAGCTCACTGCAACCTCTACCCTCAGGGCTCAAGAGATCCTCCCTCCTCAGTCTCCTAAGTAGCTGAGACTGCAGGTGCATGCCATAACATCTGGCTATTTCTTTGTATCTTTAGTAGAGAATGGGTCTCACCATGTTGCCCAGGCTGCTGATTTTTAAATTTTTTATAGAGACAGAGGTCTTGCTATGTTGCCCAGGCTGGTCTCAAACTCCTGAGCCCCTGCATGTGGCCTGTAATTCTATGTTTCATAGGTATGTCAGCTTTATAAACTTGGTGCACCTTTGTGAGACGAAGCACCAAAAAACCATCACTGTGATTACTACCGCTGTTACCATCATTTATCACCACTTATCTTTGGGCAAGGCACTGCACACGGGCAATACACAATTTAAACCTCACAAAAGTCTGCATCGGAATTTCTGCAGAACAAGTACCTGCAGCAGAACTGCTTGGTGTACTTGTTCAACAACAAACATTCTTGAACTCCGCCCTAGACCCACTCAATCAGAATCCCTAGGGGAGGGCCTCAGAATCAGTATTTTAAGCAAGTTCTTCATGCCATTCTTATCTTGGCATATGAATCCCCATTTTACATAGAAGGTATCAAGAGGTAAAGTGAGCTGACAAAGATGCCATCGCAAAACACAGGATTTGAACTCAGTGAAGCTTGTGGTTATTTCCAGACGGCACAAAAGGAAGTGAGATCCCCTTTGAAACCCACCAACCAGTATAATGTTATACAATTTCCCAAACCATTAATCTCTGTAAGCACACAGAAAGGGCTCTTTTAAATTAAAAAAAAAAAAAAATTACAGTGAATGATACGCCCTCTGAACTCCACACCATTCATTTCATTTTGACAAGATTGAACCATCTTTTAGCACTTTCAGTGCTTCATCAAATGGCACTGCCTATATCAGAAGAGCAACCAAATCCCTGCAGTAATTAGACAAACACAGGAAACTCAGAGCAGAGTAAATCCACAAGCTATGGCAGAAACAGAGCCATAACGTAGCTACCAAGAGGCTGACTTTTGATAACCCGTTGACTAACGTACCACAAGAGGCTGACTTTCGGTCCACCATGTTTACACGCCTGGTTTCAGTGCGAAGTTTCTCATCTGTGTTCTCCACTAGGTTGGCAAGGTCGTCAATTATTTCTAGAAAGGAAAGATACATAATTAATATCCCTAAAATGCCCTGGTTCACATCACAGTATCACAGCTGTGGTTGTTCTTCCTAGCAATAATTATCTCACGTGCAGTAACTGAAAATGTACAGAACTCATGTCGATTCTTTGAAAACTGCAATTCTGATTCTAAAAGGAAAAAAAAAAGGAGCAGTAAAGAAGAAAAGTGATTGAACACAATTCCAGGAGACAGGAGAAATGCCATGATCAGAGGAAAGAAAGCATTACCCACCAAATTTATGCCTAGCCAAGCTGTCATTCAAGTATAAAGGAACAGACAGGCCAAGTGAGGTGGCTCATGTCTGTAATCCCACACTTTGGGAGGCCAAGGCGGGGGGATTGCCTGAGGTCGGAGTTTAAGACCAGCCTGGCCAGTTTAAGACCAGCCTGGGGGTGGGCACATGTAATCCCAACTACTCGGAAGGCTGAGGCAGGAGAATCGCTTGACCCCGGGAGGCAGAGGTTGCAGTGAGTCGAGATCGCGCCACTGCATTCCAGTCTGGGTGACACAGTGAGACTCTGTCTCAAAAACAAAAACAAAAAAACCAGACAATACAGTAGACATTAGGGACTACCTGCGTCCTTTTTGAGAAAACTACATGATGAATAAATCTAGCCAATCAAGATATAAATAAAGAGATAATGGAGAGAACTGAATCCATTTAAATACTGAACTAAGAGTAAAAAAAATACATGGATTAGATAACAGAAAGGTATAGAAATGTCACGACAGTAACAATGTAATTCCAAATGAAAAATTAGTCAGTGGTTGGGAGTAGGGAAGGAAGGTGAAAAGAATTTGAAAGTACTAAATTCTTCATCTCTCATAGCAAAGCATATCGAGGAGTTGAAAAGTTAATCATCTAGACATTTGCAGCCTTTTAAAATCACCAAAGCTTCAGTGTTTTTTGTTAAGCTTGAGGGATCTATTAGTAATTACTATCTCTTGTAAAGAATCCTTGATGTGAAATTCATCTCTCTTTTTTTTTTTTTTTTTTTTTTTTTTTT
>NW_016107387.1:4865412-4874875 GCF_001604975.1 Cebus imitator | reverse complement strand
TCTTGTTGCCCAGGCTGGAGTGCAATGGTGCTATCTCAGCTCACCGCAACCTCCGCCTCCTGGGTTCAAGTGATTCTCCTGCCTCAGCCTCCTGAGTAACTGGGATTACAGGCATGAGACACCATGCCTGACTAATTTTGTATTTTTAGTAGAGACAGGGTTTCTCCATGTTGGTCAGGCTGGTCTCGAACTCCTGACCTCAGGTGATCCACCCGTCTCAGCCTCCCAAAGTGTTGGGATGACAGACGTAATCTGTAGGTGGCCACCTACAGTCCCAGCTATTCGGGAGGGTGAGGCAGGATAATTGCTTGAACCATTGGCCAACATGGTGAAACTCCATTTCTACTGCTCCCAGCCCTCTTTTTTAACTCTAATTTTTTAAAAGTGAAATTGAGCCCTTCACAACTTTTAAAATAGCATATATAGTATGATCCTAACTATGTGAAATTATTTGTAACCATCTTTTAATATCTACAAACCTATAGGGACACATGTGGATAATATTAATCTAATCCTAATCATGATTATTGCTAGATGGTGAGATCCTGTGTGACTGCTGCCTTCTTCCTTGTATTTTTCTGTATTGTTTGAATTTCTTTCTTTCTGTTTTTTTCAGAGACAGGATCTTGCTCTGTCACCCAGGCTGGATACAGGGGACTGTGATAGCTCACTGCAGTCTTCAATCACTAGGCTATAGCAATCCTCCCATCTCAACCTCCTGAGTACCTGAGACTATAGGCATGTGCCACCACTCCCAGGGAACTGATTAAATTTTTTTGTAGAGATAAGTCCCTGCTCTGTCACCCAGGCTGGTCTCAAATTTCTTACCTCAAGAGATCCTCCTGCCTCAGACTCTCAAACTGTTAGGATTACAGCCATGAGCCACTGTGCCCGGCCCGAATTTCTTACAGTGGGCATATATAGTCATACGCTGCAATATGACATTCTAGTCAATGACTGACTACATATACAACAGTGGTCCCATAAGTGGTACAGTATTATAAGTTACAATACTGTATTTTTACTGTACCTTTTTTAGTTTGGATACAGAAGTATTTACCATATATTTTTTTTTTTAAGATGGAGTCTCACTCTTGTTGCCCAGGCTGGAGTGCAGTGGTGTGATAGCGGCTCACCACAACCTCCTCCTCTCGAGTTCAAGGGATTCTCTTGCCTCAGTCTCCTAAGTAGCTGGGATTACAGGCACCTGCTACCACACCCGGCTAATTTTGACACGGGGTTTCTCCATGTTGGTCAGGCTGGTCTTGAACTCCTGACCTCAGGTGATCTGCCCGCCTTGGCCTCCAAAAGTGCTGGGATTATAGGCGTGAGACACTGCACTTGGCCTTTTTTCTCTTTTCTTTTTTTTTAGATGGAGTCTCCCTCTTGTTGCCCAGGTTGGAGTGCAGTAGTGTAACAGTGACTCACCACAACCTCCTCCTCTCGAGTTCAAGGGATTCTCCTGCCTCAGCCTCCCAATAACTGGGATTACAGGTGCACTCTACTACCGCCTGGATAATTTTTGTATTTTTAGTAGAGATGGGGTTTCACCATGTTGACTGGGCTGGTCTCGAACTCCTGATCTCAAATGATCCACTCGCTTTGGGCTTCCAAAGGGCTGGAATTACAGGCGTGCCACTATACCCAGCCATATTTATCATCTTGCTACAACTGCTTACATGCAATAACATGCTGTACAGGTTTTCAGCCTAGGGGGAATAGACTATACCATACATGTAGCCTAGGTGTGTAGCAGGCTTTACCATCTAGGCTTGTGTAAGTATACTCCATGATGATCACACAGTGATAAAATTACCTAACGACACATTTCTCAGAATGTATCCCTGTCAAGGGATGCATAATTATTATATTTTTCATTTTGGTTTTTTCCCTCCCTTCTCTCTCTTTTTTCCCTATTTTTATAGTGACAGATTTGGAGATCTGTTGTTCAATACGAATAACCATTTTTCTTAAAGCATTAAGTAAAGCAAACAAGGAAATCAAATAAAGTTTCCAGAATGATGTGTGAGCTGAGTTCCAAAGCCTGTGTGGGTTAAAAGGCAGGAAAAAGGCAACCCATGTAAAAAGAATCATACCCGAAAGGCACAGAAGAGTTGGGCATTCCTGCTTCTTGCTTTCTGTAGCACTTCCTACAAACCTCTTACTTATAGACCCTATAGTTATATTCTATTGATTTGTTTACTTGTCTTTAACAGAAAGATTATGATATAAACTAATTTTTATTCTTCCTTATTTCTCCCACTCCTAGGAGAATGCCTTGTATACAGCAAGATAAAATCAATATGAAAAGGTAATGACAATGAATGGGCTGGGCGAAGTGGCTCACACCTGCAATCCCAGCACTTTGGGAGGCTGCGGGGGGCAGATCAGCTGAGGTCAGGAGTTTGAGACTAGTCTGGCCAACATGGTGAAACTCCATCTCTACTAAAAATATAAAAATGAGCCAGGTGTGGTGATGGGCACCTACAGTCCCAGCTATTTGGGAGGGTGAGGCAGGAGAATCACTTGAACCCTTGGCCATCATGGTGAAACTCCATCTCTATTAAAAATATAAAAATGAGCCAGTCATGGTGGTGGGCGTCTATAGTCCCAGCTATTCAGGAGGGTAAGGCAGGAGAATCACTTGAACCCAGGAGGCACAGATTACAGTGAGCTGGGATCGTGTTTGCACTCCAGCCTGGGGGACAAAGTGAGATTTCGTCCCAAAAAAGGGCAATGAATGAAGGGAGCCTACAATATAAAAGCTCTGTATAATTTTCACAGTATTTTGCTGCTTCTTAGAAAAGTGGATCTAAGCCAAATTTGTCAAATATTATCTATGTAACACCTGCCTACAAAATTTTTTGCAATAAATTGTCATTTAATGATTCATTCAGTACTTTCTAGTCCCTTGTATTCAATAACATAGTGTCTCCCAATTTTTTTCTAATTTATCCAGAAGCTCCATCTAGAGTCCTCTCTTAAATGCAGGTGATACTCAAGTTTTGCATTGTTACTCGATAATATTACCATGGTGATTTTACATACCTTCTACCTTTTGTTTCATCAATATTTAAATTAAAAATCTGAAACATGTCTGCTCTAGATAGCTCTCCAAAATTCTTGACCCAATTGCCTACTACCAATTGCTACCTTGAAATACCAACATATGACCTCAAGATTTCTAAAATTAAACTCTTTAACTTTCTCCTAATTTGACTTCCCTCCTATATTCCCTGTCTCAATTAATGTTATCATCATTCATTTTCTTGCCCAAGCTAGAGATCTTAAGAGTCACTTGAACTTCTCCCTCACTGTTCTTTATCGGATATTCTATTTGTTAGCCACCTCTTATTGATTCTGCCTCCCCAATATCTCTCAATTCTATCATTTCTCTTAAACTCTGTTACTAATTTGCCAGTGTTTTAAAAACCATGTCCTAGCCAGGGGCGGTGGCTCACACCTGTAATCCCAGCACTTTGGGAGGCCGAGGCGGGCGGATCACGAGGTAAGAAGTTCGAGACCAGCCTGGCCAACATGGTGAAACCCCATTCCTACTAAAAATACAAAAATTAGCCAGGCATGGTGGTGGGCACCTGTAATCCCAGCTACTCGGGAGGCTGAGGCTGAGGAAGGAGAATTGCTTACATCAGGTAGGTGGAGGTTGCAGTGAGCTAAGATTGTGCCACTGTACTCCAGCCTGGGCGACAGACCAAGACTCCAACTTGGAAACAAACAAACAAAAAAACAACAATATCCTAACTTGTCTTTGTTTCTAGTCCTGATTCATTTTAATTCATTTTCCACACAATAATCAAAACATATTTGAATTCTCTCATATTTCAATGAATTAAAATTTAAATGGCCACACGTATCTAACAACTCAGCTCTAAAGCAATACATTAAAAAAGAAACCAAGGAAACACACACACACACAGAGAGAGACACACACACACACCCTCTACCAAGAAGTATAGTTTTAAAATAAAATTAACAGAAGAAATAAAATTAAATACTAAAAATGTATGATTCAAGAAAAGAGGTAAAGAGGAACAAAAGACGGACAAAAAGAATAGAAACACAATAACTATCTGGCATGCTTAAATTCAGCTATGTCAACAGTCACATTAATGTAAACAGACTAAACTTTTCAATTAAAAGACAAAGGATATCAAGCAAGACTTTACAAAAAGATGATACAACTATACACTTTGATATGAAACTCACTATAAAGCATAGTGTTTGCATAAGAAAGTTGGCAAAGCCATATTAGTATCAGACCAGACAGACTTCTAGCAAAGGAGGATTATCAGATACTAAAGAAAGTTTTCATCATGATGAAAGGACACATGTCGAAAAGGGGAAATTCTGTAATATTCAATAATTAAGGAAAACACCCCTGATTTCCCCACAAGGCAAAGATGAAATCACAAGAGAAAGCAGAAAATATACTGAAATGAGTTAAGAATGACAGCTGTGATAGACAGGATGTTTGTGTGCCTTCAATATTATGTTGAAGCCTAATCACCAGTGTGATGATATTTGGATGTGGAGCCTTGCGGAGGTGAATGGTGATAAGAGTAAAGCCCATATGAATGAATGAATTCCATTCCATGAATGAGGTTTATGACCTTCTAAAAAATTTCCTAGAGCACTCTCTCATTTCTTCCACCATGTGAAGTTACAACGAAGGCACCTGTCTGTGAACCAGGAAACAGACCCTCACCAGACACCAGACCTGGAGTCCTTGATCTTGACTTCTCTGCCTCCATAACTGTGAGAATTTCTGTTATTTATAAGCCACCCAGTTGGTGGCATTTTATTATAGCAGCTTGAATAGAACAAGACAACAATGTAGCATAAAAGTTTTGAGGATGCTACTAAAGCAGTACTTAGGAAGAAGTTGATTGTTCTAAATGCATTTATTAGCAAAGAAGAAAGATGTAAAATCAATGAGCAGACTCAAGGAGGTATTAGTATGATCATCTCAAATGCAGAAAAAGGATATGACAAAATTCTGTGTCCATTCATGATACAAATTCTCAGCAAAATAGAAATGAAAGGGAATTTCTTCGGCCTGAGAAAGGACATCTATTTAAAAAACACTCAGAGCTCGGCAAGGTGCAATGGCTTATGCCTGTAATCACAGCACTCTAGGAGGCTGAGGTGGGTGGATCATGAGGTCAAGAGATCAATACCATCCTGGCCAACATGGTGAAACCCTGTCTCTACTAAAAATACAAAAATTTGCCAGATGTGGTGGTGCTTGCCTGTAGTCTGCGCTATTCAGGAGGCTGAGACAGAAGAATCACTTGAAACCGGAAGGCAGAGGTTGCAGTGAGCTGAGATCACACCACTGCATTCCACCCTCGCAACAGAGAGAGACTCTGTCTCAAAAACAAACAAAAACACTCTCAGAGCTAACATCATACTTAAAGGTGAAACACGGAACACTTTTTCTCTAAGATCAGGAACAAGGCAAGGATATCTGCTCTGACAACATCTGCTGAATATTTTATTAGAAGTCCCACATTGTTCAATAAGACGGGGGGCAGGGGGAGTAAAAAGGTAAGAAAGGAAGCTGTAAAGCTGTACTTGCAGATGACATCATTGTATACACAGAAAACTATAAAGTCTATTTAATAACTACAAGAACTAGGAAATAAATCTAATAAATTTACATATATAAAGTCAATAGTAAAATGCAATCTATTTCTATATAGCAGTGATAAACAATGGAGAAAAATAAAAGTTAAAAAATTCATTATAATGGCATCAAAAGCCATATTACATACTTAGAAATAAATCTAACTAGAGATATGTAAGAGCTCTACAGTAAAAACTATAAAACGTTTTTGGGAGAAATGAAAGAAGGTCTAAACAGATGGAGAGCTACACTATATTCATGGATTGAAAAGCTCAATATTTTTTAATTTTTAATTGACAAATAATTGTAGATATTCAATAATTTTTCTTTTTCTTTTCTTTCTTTCTTTCTTTTTTTTTTCCCAAACCCAGTGTTTCAGGAATAGTGATGTTTCAAATCATATACTGTAGAGTGATAACAGCAGGGTAATTAGCATATCCATCATCTCAAACATTTCTCATTTCTTTGTGTTGGGAACATTCAATATCCTCCTTCTAGCTATTGAAACTATAGAGTATATTATTGTTAACTATAGTCATCCTACGGTGGTACAGAACTCCAGAACTTATTCCTCCTATCTAGCTGTGATTCTGTATCCTTTAACAAATCTCTCCCCATCCCTCCCTTCTCCTCTATCCAACCCAGTCTCTCGTATCCTCTGCTTTACTTTTTACTTCTATGACATCAACTTTTTTAGCTTCCAAACTGCAAAAGAACACACGGTGTTTAACTTTCTGTTCCTGGCTTATTTCACTTAATGTCCTCCAGTTCCATCCATGTTGCCATGAATGACAGGATTTCATTCTCTTTATGGCTGAGAGTATTTTATGGTGTATGTACACCATCTTTTCTTTATCCATTCAACTGTTCTTGATCACCTACATTGATTCCATATTTTGACTACTGTAAATAGTGCTGCAATAAACATGGGGGTGCAGGTGTCTCTTTGTTATACTCATTTTCTCTCCTTTTGATCAATGCCCAGTGGGCAGGATTCCTTGGATCATATGGTAGTTCTTTTTTTTTTTTGAGACATAGGCTTGCTCGTTTTCCAGGCTGGAGTGCAGTGGCGTGATATCAGCTCACTGTAACCTACATCTCCCAGGTTCAAGCAATTCTCCTGCCTCAGCCTCCCAAGTAGCTGAGATTATAGGCACCCACCACCATGCCTGGCTAATTTTTGTATTTTGAGTAGAGACAGAGTTTCACCATGTTGGCCAGGCTGGTCTCAAACTCCTGACCTCAGGTGATTCACCTGTCTTGGACTCCGAAAGTGACAGGATTACAGACACGAGCCACCGCACCTGGCCAATATGGTAGTTCTATCTGTAGTTTTCTGAGGAACTCCCACGCTGTTCTCCATAGCAGCTGTACTAGTTCACGTACCCACTAACAGCATGTAAGAGTTCCTTTTTATCTCCACATATCCTCATCCTCATTTTTTTTTTTTTTGTTTTCTGTTTGTTTGTTTTGGTATTAGCCATCCTAACTGGGGTGAAATAACATCTCATTATGGTTTTTATTTGATGATTACTGATGTTGAGCATTTTTTCATAAATTGGTTGGTCATTTATATGAGAGAATACAATATTTTAAAAACATTGGTTCATTTATTTCAATTGACAGATATTGTATAGAATTTTATAGATTGACTGCAATCCTAATCAAAATTCTAGTAGGCTTTTAAAATGAAACCTGCAAGCCAACCCTAAAATTCAGAGAGAAAATTATTTAGAATAGCCAGAATAATCCTGACAAAGAAAAACAAAGTTGGAGGTACTATGTTACCAAAATTCACAATTTATTATAAATATATAGTAATCAAGACAGACTGATACCGGAATAAGGACAAACAGATCGATGGAACAAAACAGATCCAGATAGAGGTGTGTGTGTGTGTGTGTGTACTCACGCGTGCATGTGCACGTACTCAACTCTCACCAAAGGTATCAACAACACAGTCAATCAAATAGTGAAAGAAAAGTCTTTTCAACAAATGTCGCTGGAAAAACTGGATATATGTATGAGGAAATATACCCTCAACCTTTTTTTCTCTCCATACCAAAAAAATTGCTTTTGATTCATAGACTTAACTGTAAAACCTAGAACTGCTAAAGCTTCTAAAAGAAAAAAAAATAAGAGAAAAATGTCACAGCCTGGAGTAGTTAGGCAAAAATTTCTTGGACAGGCCGTAAAAAGTTTATCTACAAAAGAAAAGAAATTGGTCAATCTGATGTCATTAAAATAGAAATTTTCTGCTCATCCAAAGATACTATAACAATGTATATATACATATATATATATATATATATATATAACATTTATCTGACATAGTAGTTGTATTAAAATATATAAAGATCTCCTACATATTAACAATTAAAAAAACCAAATTTAAAAATAGACAAAAGATCTGAACAGATGTTTTACAGAAGAAGATATACAAATGGCCAATAAACACATGAAAAACAGTTCAAATATTGTTAGCCATTAGGGGAATGCAAATTTCAACCACGATGAGATACTGCTTGAGACCCACTACAAGGTGAAAGCTAAAGACTGACCATACTAATTGTTGGGGGAAAATATGGCACAAAGGGCTCTATACAAGTATTGGTCAATTATAATGGAGTTAACCATATTGCTACCATTTTACCCAGAAATTTCACTCATAGGTTTTTGGGTTTTCTTTTTGAGGTGGAGTCCTGCTCTATCACCCCAGTGCTGGAGTGCAGTGGCACGATCTTGGCTCATCACAACCTCCACCTGCGAGTTCAAGCGATTCTCTTGCGTCAGCTTCCTGAGTAGCTGGGATTACAGGTACACACCACTGTGCCTGGCTAATTTTTGTATTTTTAGTAGAGATGGAGTTTCACCACATTGGCCAGGCTGGTCTTGAACTCTTAACCTCAGGTGATCCACCTGCCTTGGCCTCCCAGAGTGGTGGGATTACAGGTGTGAGCTACCGTGCCCAGCCCACTCCTGAGTATTTACTAAACAGAAATAAAAGCCTATTTCTCAAAAAAAAAAAAAAAACCTATAAAAAATATACATAGCAACCTTATTCATGAGGGCCCCAAACTAGGAACAACCCAACTATCTATCATTAAGAGAATGGAAAAGCGAATTGGGGTGTATCTGTTCAATGGACTACTATTCAGCAATAGAAAGAATGAGCTACTCATCCATGTCACAACTGTCTAAATCTCAAAAGAATTTTGGCTGGCTAAAATAAGAAAACAACAATCATTATATGCTTTATGATTCCATTTATATGAAATATAAGGATAAACCTAGCCTACAGGATAGACCTCAGAAAGCAGTTGCCTCTGGGGTGCTTGACTAGAAAAGGACATGAGGAAACTTTCTGGGATGATGGAAATGTTCTAAAGGTCATACAAATTCACGCAAATGGGTACAGCTGTCAAAACACACAGAAGGGAGGAAGGGAAGTAAGGAGGGAGGGAAACAGGGAGGGAGGGAAGAGGGCAGGCAGACAGGCAAGACAAAACAAATGCCTTAGAATAACAAAATTTTAGACCTGCAAGAATCATGCAATCACCTTGTAGTTCCTTCCCATCTTATAACATCCCTGGCAACAGGACGGTTAATCTTTCACTAAACACTCCCAGAGACTGGTAACATGGAAACTCATGAGAAAATCACTTCCATGGCTGAGTTAGAGGGTGACTCTAATAAAGTCCTTTAAACTAAGCTAAAATTCTGCCTGCTCTCAACTTCTTCTCAAATACCTACCTACCTTAGGTATTTCTTTTTCTTGTCTTTCTTTCTTTTTTTTTTTTTTTCAGACAGGGCTTC
>NW_016107387.1:4863686-4865386 GCF_001604975.1 Cebus imitator | reverse complement strand
AGTCCGTGGCCTGTTGTTTTGTTCATTTGTTTTTCAGACAGGGCTTCACTCCTGTTGCCCAGGCTGGAGTGCAATGGTGTGATCTCAGCTCACTGCAACCTCCACCTCCTGGGTTCAAGCGATTCTCCTAACTCAGCCTCCCGAGTAGCTGGGATTACAGGTGCCTGCCACCACGCTTGGCTAATTTTCTGTATTTTTAGTAGAGACAGGGTTTTACCATGTTGGCCAGGCTGGTCACGAACTCCTGACCTCAAGTGATCTACTCACCTTGGCCTCCCAAAGTGCTGGATTACATGTGTGAGCCACCGTGCCAGGCCTAAATAACTCTATTTTTTAAGTTATACAAATTATTTAACAGTAGTTTATAATGAGAAGGGAAAAAGTAAACATTATCCAAATACCCCAGTATAACAACGGCTGTAATTCCTCCTATGTGTTCACTAAAATTTGACATAAATATATACATTTTCATATGATTGTAATATATAAGCCTCCCCCCTCAAATTATATCATTTGTATTTTTTCATGCAACTACACAGTGTTCAGTTATAATTTCTTTTTTTTTTTCTTTCTTTTCTTGAGACAGAGTCTTATTCTATCACCCAGGCTGGAGTGCAATGGCACGATCTCAGCTCACTGCAACCTCCACCTCCTGGGTTCAAGCGATTCTCCTGCCTCAGCCTCCCGAGTAGCTGGGATTACAGGTGCGCTCCACCATGCCCGGCAAATTTTTTATTTTTAGTAGAGACAGGGTTTCACTGTGTTGGTCAGGCTGGTCTTGAACTGTTGACCTGGTGATCTGCCCACCTCGGTCTCCCAAAGTGCTGAGATTATAGGCATGAGCCACCCCACCTGGACCAGTTATAATTTCTAATGGTTACAAAATAGTCATTCCATAAAATAGACATTCATTAAGTAATAGCCCATTGTTGGATACTTACAATGTTGCTATATTTCTACATAATGAGTCTATAAATTCTTTCCTCCATTATCATTGTGTTCTTTTGTATCATTTCCTTAACAAAGTGTGATTATAACTGCCTCATAAACTTTGAAACAGATTGCCAAATTATTTTTTAATAGACTTGTACTGCCACTGTTGGTTTGATGGAATTCATTCCAGTTGTCAGTTACTATGACCTCAGAAGATTTCCCAGGCCAGAGAGCCTCGGGGAATTCCCACTCTGCAGACCACGTACTACCAAGGTGGGAATTCCCCTAACCACAGTCTATTAAGAGCAAATTAAATACAGGTTTCAGAGTACAGGTTGTGAAACAACCATCTGACTAGCTCAGATTCCTGACAATAGAGCATCCAAAGAGAAACTGATATCTTGCTTCCTGGTAAGTACTTGCATTTGGTTTCATGAAGGAGCTTATATTTCAATCACATGTTAATTTGAGATATCGAGTGCCATTCCAACACAGAATGGACAAAATGGAACAAGGTAAAGTATAACACAAAACTGACAAAATCACAAGGATTAAGAAATATTATATGTCAAAATATCCGACTCCAATAATACTTCATAATTTTTCTACTCTCAATGACAGCCTCTATACATTCTGTATAAAGGGAGAGAGTTTGCTATGTATTTTCAGATGCATTTGGTGCCTTTTTATATTCATAATGGCAGTAGTAAAGTCATTATGTTATTATGCCTTTTGCTTAGATTGTTAATATTTGAAGACAAATGTAA
>NW_016107387.1:4859593-4861456 GCF_001604975.1 Cebus imitator | reverse complement strand
TGAGATGGAGTCTTGCTCTTTCACCCAGGCTGGAGTGCAGTGGCATAATTTCAGCTCACTGCAACCCCCGCCTCCCTGGTTCAAGCAATTCCCCTACCTCAGCCTTTCCAGTAGCTGGGATTACAAGATGCATGCCACCACGCCTGGCTATTTTTTTGTTTTGTTTTGTTTTGTATTTTTAGTAGAGACAGGGTTTCACCATGTTGGCCAGACTGGTCTCAAACTCCTGACGTCAAGCAATCCACCCACCTCAACCTCCCAAAGTGCTGGAATTACAGGCGTGAGCCACCACGCCCAGCCAAAAAAGTTTTTCTTGAGGGTATTAATTTAACTCCTTCTGTTCCCTATAATTGATATCATTCTCAAATTTATCAATGGAAACCAAAAATGCGAGGGAGACCTCTAATAATACTGTACACTAGGAAAAGATGTCAAATACATTCCAGAGAACAGGAACACAAGGGAAAAACCATTCTGTGACTTGGCAAAGGAAAAGTAATGCCTTGCCTACGGTGCCCTATGGCAGGGAGCTGCAAGAAACTCCAGCAGACCGAAGTGGAGCCTCTGGGAATCCCCCAGACTTTGAGGTCACAGGGAAAGCTTTCTTGCCTGGGAGAAATTCCCCTTGGCCACACTTGCTCACACCTGATACACAGCCAGGTGGGCCAGGTTAGGCAAAAAGCATGCTCCTTTCCTACCTCCTTCTGACCGTAAAACAAGGTCTTTCATCTAGGCTTAAAAACGCGTAACAGAGGCCTAGACTAAGACAGAATCCTTCCTGACTTCTAATAATAGACAGACACAGATTCCTGTGTGTGAAGATGAACAAACAGGCCACAGGTATAAAGAAAGAGCTCAAAATGAAGAAACATTTGAGGAGTGTTGAATGCTCTCTTTCCCTTTTGCCTTCTGCCTTAGAAAATAAAATTCCTTCAAGAAAAAAAGTAACCAGCCAGCTGGGGTGGCTCACACCTGTAATTCTAGCACTTTGGGAAGCCAAGGCAGGTGGATCACCTGAGGTCAGGAGTTTGAGACCAGCCTGGCCAACATGGCAAAACCCTATTTCTACTAAAAATATAAAAATTAACTAGGCATGCTGATGGGAGCCTATAATCCCAGCTACTCAGGAGGCTGAGGCAGGAGAATCACTTGAACCTGGGAGGCACAGGTTGCAGTGAGCAGAGATCGCACCATTGCACTCTAGCCTGGCCAAGAGACTCTATCTCAAAAAAAAAAAAAAAAAAAAAGGAAAGAAAAGTGGGGGAGGTATTTTAAATTAAAGAGGTATAACAATTAAATTCAATCTGTACTCTCTGATTGCTGGAGCATCCCCTCAAAAAAGAGTGACAAAGGACTTTATTGGGGCAAAAAATGGGAGCAATTTAAACAGAAACTCCATATTAGTCAATATTACCATATCGAAGTTAAGTTTCTTGGATACGCTAATGACACTGTAGTTGTATATAGGAAAACATCCAACACAGAAGAATATTAGGAGATAGATTAGGAGACAGATGCCAAAGTATATAGAAGCATTTAGGAGACACCCTTACCTTACTTTAAACAATTCACAGGCCAGTGTGGTGGCTCACGCCTATAATCTCAGCACTTTTGGAGGCCAAGGTGGATGGATCACTTGAGGTCAGGAGTTGGAGACCTGCCTGACCAAAATGGTGAAACCTTATCTCTACTAAAAATACAAAAATTAGTTGGATGTGGTGGTGCATGCCTGTAGTCCCAGTTACCTGGGAGGCTAAGGCTGGAGAATTGCTTGAACCCAGGAAGCAGAGTTTGCAGTGAGCTGAGATACTGCCATTGCACTTCAGCCTGGATGTTGCAGTGAGACTCCGTCTCAAAAAAAAA
>NW_016107387.1:4844947-4859488 GCF_001604975.1 Cebus imitator | reverse complement strand
AGAGAGAGAGAGAGAGAGAGACACACACACAAAAAAGCAAAACAAACGTGGTTACATGTTAACAATTGGTAAATCTAGTAAATAAAGGGTGACCAGATATGCCTGGGAAATATACTGTTAACTTTTCTGTAGCTTTAGAAAAACCTTTAAAATAAAAGGATGAGAAAAAATAAAGCCACAAACTTAGACTGGACTACAGAAAAAAAAAAAAAAAGAAAGAAAGAAAAGAAACCATATTGCTATATAGATGGGAAGTATATAGCAGAGTAGGGTAACTAACATCCTATATTTCAGGCTGGAGAAATAAAAAGGGAGACTCACAGGCCATAATTCACCAGAAAGACCACAGACTGGGAGGAGCTTAGAAAAGCAACCTCTTAGGTGGGAGGATCACAAGGTCAAGAGATTGAGACCATCCTGGCCAACATAGTGAAACCCCGTCTCTACTAAAAATACAAAAATTAGCTGAGTGTGGTGGTGCATGCCTGTAGTCCCAGCTACTGAGGAGGCTGAGCCAGGAGAATTGCTGGAACCCAGGAGGCAGAGAAGCAGTGAACCAAGATTACGCTACTACATTCTAGCCTGAGGGACAGTTTTGCTCTGTCTCAAAAAAAAAAAAAAAGAAAAAGAAAAGAAAAGCAACCCCTTAAAGTTGTTCATGAAGTCCTGGATTCTCCTTTGAGAAGTGCATGCATGGATCTGACCCCAAATAGTATACACAGACATTGAGAACTGAACTACAGGACAGAAAACCACCCAACATCCCAGCCTGGCCACCGGCTACTGCACATGTGGGACAGACCCAGACAGTACTGCAAAGGCTCTGAAAACTTCCTTCAAAAGCAGTTGGAACCTGTGCCCTGAACTCAACCAAGGAAACTGCCTACTAAAATAAAAAAAATCAACATCCCTGTAGGATTTTAACCAACAGCCAGAGTCTCATAACAAGAAAATCAAAATGTCTAGGATCCAACCCAAAATTGTGCAGCATATGAACATCCAGAAAATTTCAAGTTGCATAAGAAACTTGGGAAAAGACAAGATGCCATTGCTAAGAAGCAGAGTTGTTGGAATTATCTGACAAAGACTTTAAAGCAGCTATAATAAAAATGCTGGGCTGGGCACTTTTCAGAGCTGAAGCGGGATAACTGTTTGAGCCTAGGAGTTTAAGACCAGTCTGGGAGAAACTGCCTCTACAAAAAATAAAAAATTAGCTAGGCATGGAGGCAAGAACCTGTAGTTTCAGCTTCTCAGGAGGCTAAAGAAAGAGAATCACTTGAGCCCAGAAGGCTGAGGCTGCAGTGAGCCATGATTGCACCATTGCACTTCAGCCTGGGTGACAGAGTGAGACCCTGTTTCAAAAATAAAAAATAAATAAAAATAAAAATGCTCCAACAAGTAAAGGTGAGCACTCTTGAAATACAGTCTCAGCAAAGAAACAGAAAATACAGAGAGGAACCAAATGCAAATTTTGAAAATGAAAAATACAATAACCAAATTTGACTGGATGAATGGATATGACATGGGAAAGACGTGGTGAACTGGAAGATAGTTCAAATAAAAATGAATAGAGCCTCGGGGACCTATGGGACAATGGGAAAAGGTCAAACATTCATGCCACAGGAGTCTCAGAAGAAAGAAAAAAGAGTGTGGGGCCCAGAAAAAATAATGGCTGAAAATTTCTACATTTGGCAAAAAACATACACCTACATATTTGAGAAGCTCAGCAAACCCCAAACAAGCTAAACACAAAGAAGTCCAGACCACAACACTTCAAATCCAAACTGCTGAACACTAAAGACAAAGAAAAAAAATACTGAACACAACCAAAGAAAAACAGCACATTGCTTTATAGGGGAGAAAAGATTTCAAAGACTAGATTTCTCATCGAAAATCACAAGAGGCCAGAAGGAAGTATAACAACATTAGAAGTGCTGAAAGAAAGGAGCTATCAACATAGAATTCTATAACCAGCAAAAATATCCTTCAGCACCGAGGTGAAATAAGGATACTCTCGAGGAAGAAGTACTAAAAAATCTGTTGTCAACAGATATCCTCTAAAAGATCAGCTAAAGAAAGCTTTTCAGACAGAAGAAAAACGATACCAGTAGGAAACCTGAGATATCAGAAATGAAGGAAGAACAAGAGAAATGGTAAATATTTGGATAAATATTCTCTACCTGACTTCTTTAATATGTTTGATGGATGAAGACAAAACTCATACAGTCTGATCTACAATGCACATAAGTACAATACATAAGACAACTATATACCTTAAAGCAGGGCAGGCAAATGGGTCTATACGGTGGTAAGGTTGATACACTCAATGTGAAGAGGTTAAATATTGATTTTAAGTAGACTGTAAATTTTTAAATACGTATATTGTCATCCCTAGTTAACATTAAAACAATTTATACAAAAATCTACAGTAAGTAACAAAATAGAAAAATAGAAATGGAATACTAAAGAAGTTCATATGTATAATGCAATTTATATAACATTATCCCAAAGACAAAAGTTTAATGACAGAGAATAGGTCAGTCAGTGGTTGTCAGGAGTTACGAATAGATGCAAGCACAATTTACAAAAGAAACACAAGGAAGATTCTGAAGCAATGGAATGGTTCTGTATCCCACTGGGGTGGCAGTTAAACAAACCTATACATGTGTCAAAATTCACAGAACAACAAACATACACAGTCGATTTTCTTGTGTGTTAAGAGTTAAAATTAAAAAATATATAACCAAGAGAGATATGGGTAAAGGTAGAAACTCAGAGAACATAATACGTAAAGAACAAGAGGAGCAGAAACAATAGAAGCAAAGCAAGTAGCAACACCAACAACAATGAATCCACACTGTTGTCACGGAAGGCAGCACCACAAGGAAGAAAGTGTGGAATCTGCCATGTCTACAGGATAGGCAACTGGGCAGTCAGTGTCAACCATGCTAAGTGTTGCTGTGGATGTGGGAGGGCCAGGGAGAGAGAGAAAATTGTGTGAATTGCAGGAATGTATGCATGCCAAAGTGTGGGAATGGGAAAACAACCAAGTCTGGACTAGTATATTACCAAAAGCTCATTTTAAAAATTTATTTATTTTATTTTATTTCTTTGTTGAAAGTGAGTCTCACTCTGTTGCCCAAGCTGGAGTGCAGTGACATGATCTCGGCTCAGCACAACCTCTGCTTCCTGAGGCAAGTGATTCTCATGCCTCTGCCTCCTGAGTTAGCTGGGATTACAGGCTCCCGCCACCATGCCCAGCTAATTTTTGTATTTTTAGTAGAAATGGTGTTTCACCATGTTGGCCAGGCTGGTCTTGAACTCCTGCCCTCAAGTGATCAGCCTGCCTTGGCCTCCCAAAGTATTAGGATTACAGGTGTAAGCTACCACGGCAGGCCCAAAAACTCATATTATTTAAAAACTATAACAACAAATTGCCACTATTTAGTAAAAACTTGCCATGTGCTAAGCCAATGTTTCTCAATCTGGAGGCACAAACAGTTATAGTTAAAAGTTTAAAAAAATTCTTCCACACCCCTCAGTATTGATGTTACTGTATTTATTTAATTAAACATAACTGTAAGTATATATTCATTATGTTTATGGCTCTTGATAGTGCTAAAACAAATATTCATATAAAAATGAAAACTACAAAACTCAAATTCTATTTAACCACAATAATTTAATGTTGACAGACAACGCATGATTTGTGAATCTTAAATTGTGCTTAACATAAATATGGCAGCTGGGCACAATGGCTCATGCCTGTAATCCCAGCACTTTGGGATGCTGAGGAGGGCAGGTCACTCACTTGAAGTAAGGAGTCCGAGACCAGACTGGCCAACATGGTAAAAATAACAAAATGAGCTGGGCACCTGTAATCCCAATTACTCAGAAGGCTGAGGCATGAGAATTGTTTGAACCTGGGAGCTAGAGGTTGCAGTGAGCTGAGATCCCACCACTGCACTCCAGCCGGGGCAACAGAGCAAGACTCTTTCAAACAAAACAAAATGAAACCAAAAAACCCCACAAATACGGTACAAACTAAGGTCCTTTAAGTTTGTCCTGACGTTTTTTTGTTTTTGTTTTTGTTTTAAGATGGAGTTTCACTCTTGTTGCCCAGGCTAGAGTGTAATGGCATGATCTCTGCTCACTGCAACCTCCGCCTCTGGGGTTCAAGGATTCTCCTGCCTCAGCCTCCCAAGCATCTAGGATTACAGGCATGCACCACCATGCCTGGCTAATTATATATTTTTAGTAAAGACAGGGTTTCTCCATGTTGGTCAGGCTGGTCTCGAACTCCCAACCTCAGGTGATCCATCTTCCTCAGCCTCCCAAAGTGCTGGGATTACAGGCGTGAGCCACCGTGCCTGGCCCTGTCCTACTGTTCTTTATTTCAGCTGTGAAGACATCCTTTATACAGTACATAGGGACAGGCTGTGGCCTTCTCTTGGAAGCAAATACTTCATTACATATTAAGTATATCTTCTTTTTTCAACAGCCAAGAATGACTAGGATCCAAGACAATTATACACACAAGTTCAAATATGGGCTGGAAAGGTAAAACTATAGCAACGCACAATGCAGTAGTCCTCTAGATGACCCAGAATATTCTTTTAATTTTAAAATGTGATAATCAGCATAAAAACAAAAAAATTTAGAACAGCTCTAATTTGAGGACGTGTTTCAAAAAGCTTTATATACGTTATTTAGGAATTAAACAACTTTACAATAGCTACAATAAACACCTCATCAGTTTTCCTAGCTCCTCAATGAAAAGTTTAATTTAAAAAAATGTAAGCCACATCAAAACCTTTGCTAAGTAAGGTAACAACAATAAGATCCGAGAGAAAAAAAATTAGCACTTTCCATTATTTTAGAAGACTGGAATCCTGATGATAATGTGCTCAGCTCTGAATGAAATAATTTACACATTATCAACATGTGTTTCTTAGCAACCTGTGTGCATAAAAAGGTACAATATAGTCATATGATTCCAATTATATGACATTCCGGAAAGGCAAAACTATAGAGACTAGAGTAAAATAATCAGTGGTTGCCAGGAATTTGGGAAGAAGCGGGGAGTGATGATGAGCAGGAAACATAGGAATTGAGGGGAGGGGGACAGTAAAAATATTCTATATGATACTGTAAAGGCAGACAGGTGACATTATGCATGTATCAAAACCTGCAGAACTGCACAGTACAAAGAATGAACCTTAATGCATATACATTTAAAAAAGTCATTTAGGAGACTGGAGATTCCAGAAATAAGTGCAGACTGTGATAAGGGCATCAAACTGCATTACAAACGTATGCAACAACATCACTGAAAGAAGCAGGAAGAGAAGGTGCTGATCTAAGTAGCTTTGGAAACTAGTGTTATTTATAAGACTAAAAGCAAAAGCACTTGTACATAAGTACTGAATTCTAGTTGGTAAAGTTGTTTCCCACGGGGGTACCGGTTAACAATTCTGACACTGCTGTACATGTACATTGGCACTAAACAATTAAGGACATAGGCCAGGTGTGGCGGTTCATGTCTGTAATCCCAGCACTTTGGGAGGCTGAGGCGGGCGGATCACAAGGTCAGGAGTTCAAGACCAGCCTAGCCAACATGGTAAAACCCCTTTTCCACTAAAAGTACAAAAAAATTAGCTGGACTTGGTGGCACACACCTGCAATCCCAGCTACTTGAGAGGCTAAGGCAAGAGAGTTGCTCGGACCCAGGAGGCAGAGGTTGCAGTGAGCTGAGATCATGTCATTGCACTCCAGCCTGGGTAATAGAGCAAGACTCTATCTCCAAAACAAAACAAACAAACAAAACAACACAAGACTGAATAATACATGAGGGCGAGTGAAGAGACAATCTCTAATTTATGTAAACACTCCACTGTCAAGAGAGAAGGAGGATAACTCTCTACTTCTTAGGTGTAGGCTGCATGTAGTGACTCCTTTCAAATAAATGGGGAAGGAGTAACTTCACAGTGGAGAAGCCTAATGAACACTACCTTAGCCAGGTGATGGTCAACATTAGTTACAAATCACATTGACAGTATATGCTGTTGATAAAATATGAAAATGGCACTTCATCTGTGGCTTCCGCCCAACAACTCATAACCCCAGTGTTTTCGTAAGAAAGCCATCAGGCAAATTCTAGCTGTGTAGTATCCTACAAAATGCCTGAGCAGTACCCCCCAAAACTGTCAACATCAAAAACAAGGGAAGTCTGAGACAGCGCCACAGCTCAGAGGAACTTAAGGAGACACGGCCACTAAATATAACGCCATATCCTAGAAAAGGAAAAGGACATTGGGTCAAATTAAGAAAATATTAATCAACTTACTTTAGCTAATAATATATCAATATTGGTTCATTAATTGCACAAATATATCATGCTAACGTAAGACATTAACTGCAGGGGAAAATGGGTGTGGGGTATACAGGAACCCTCTGTACTATCTATTTAATTTCTCTGTAAATCTAAAACTGTTCTAAAGAATAAAGTCATACTATCTGATTTCAAGACTTTCTATAAAGCTACAGTAATCTGGCTGGGTGTAGTGGCTCACTTAAGGAACCTCCAGTACTTTGGGAGGCTGAGGTGGGTGGATCACTTAAGATCAGGAGTTTGAGACCAGCCTGACCTACATGGTGAAACTCCTTCTCTACTAAAAGTACAAATATTAGACATGGTGGCATGTACCTATAATCCCAGCTACTTGGGAGACTGAAACACAAGAATCTCTTGAACCTGGGAGGTGGAGGTTGCAGGGAGCCAAGATGGCACCACTGCACTATGGTCTGGGTGACAGAGCGAGACTCTACCTCAAAAAAAGCTATAGTAATCAAGACAGTATAGTATTAATATAAGGTAGAGAAGAAGATAACTGAAACAGAAAAGAGTGCAGCAATATATCCATGCGTATCACTGATTTTCCACTAAATATATCCGGAGGAACCTCAGGTTCCAGAAAAAATCTCAGCAGGCCCATTTCTTCCATTCTCATAGCATCCCTATTTACATGCAAGAGTGAGAACATACTAAGGGATCATAACAATTCCCGAGAGGCTCCTATGAGCAAGGTACTACTTCCATTCATCCTTAGGCTAGCACGTGCAGCAAGTGTTACTTAAGGTGAAGTGCAACAAGGTTAAGTGGTTTGCCCAAAGGGACACGGCTGAGGAGTGGCAAAGCTGGGTCTGAAGCGCAACCTGTCAGATTCCAGCAGCTTTCTTGTAACGTTCAGAAAGAAATCTTGAAGAAAGAAAAAGAGGACATCAGCTCATACATCCCAAGCCTGCCTTGTTTGTTCTGTTTTGTTTTGCTTTGTTTGAAAGATGAGATCACTCACGTTCCCCCCATTAAGCATCTTCCAAAATATTAAGTAAATATTTAATTAATAGTTACTAAAATGAACATGTTAGCTTATTAGGCCAAATGTATGATCCAGCTGAGTGTCTGTATGCTGTGTATACATTTTATAACAATCTGGGGACTTGGCCAGGCACAGTGGCTCAAGCCCATAATCTCAACACTTTGGGATGCTGAGCGGGCGGACCATGAGGTCAAGAGATCGAGACCATCCTGGCCAAAATGGTGAAACCCTGTCTGTACTAAAAATATAAAAAATGAGCTGGGCGTAGTAGCATGCACCTGTAGTCCAAGCTACTCCGGAGGCTGAGGCAGGAGAATCATTTGAACCCAGGCGGAGGTTGCAGTGAGCCGAGGTCATGCCACTGCACTCTAGCCTGGTGACAGAGAAAGGCTCCGCCTCAAACAAATCAACCAACCAACCTTGGGGACTTTTGCATAGTCAGTGGAGTTATTTAAATGCTATTAAAGTAAAATTATGTTATTACAATCGTTATAAAAATGTACAGTGGTTACTTTTGCTCTTTTGTATCTTATTGGTTATAATCATGATTATCTAACTTCATGTCTTGGATCAGAATATAACTCCCCAACTGTGAGCCAAGGTCATTTGCTAACATTTCCCCCCTCACAATTATAGAAAACCCTGTACAATTTTTATATCTGTATTTTATCATTCAAGCTTCTAGAGTCTCTCATGAAATATCTAGACCCAAACTAATAGAACTCTGCTCTCTCTAAAAAATAGCCTACATTTTAAATCCAATAGGATCCGCCAGCCTGAGAAATGTCCTTTCCTTCCGGACTCAGAAATCCTAACAGGATCACAGCCTTACATTGCCCTATCTGCCCCGATATTGAATATTTAGAGCAAATTCTAATTTCAAATTCTTATAGTTAGAACAAAATATTTAAATCTAAAAACAATTAGAGATTTCTGAGTTCTTCCTCTTATGTCTCAACAAAACAGACTAGCTTTTTATGAAATTCATAAAACTGTTTTCTAAGTTAGGTCTTATATTCTGTTTTCATTCAATTTCATACAAATGAATAGTTTTAAAAATACTTATGATGGTAAAACAATTTTAAAGCACTCTAACCATTTCACAAACCATTTATTGTCTCATCTAATCCTCCTGTCAATCCTGAAAAAATACACAGGGAGCCGTTAGAGTATTTTCTAGATGTCAAAACAGGCCCACACAGATTACGTAACTTGTCCAAGTTACCGCGCTAATAAGTGCTAGGGCAGAAGACGGGTCTCTGGATTTCAATCCGAATGCTTTACTCAGAAGTTCATGCCTTTCATGTCTCAAATTTCAGGTCTAACTCCAGACTAAACATAGTCTGCATTTTTCCCATTCCATAGGAACATCACCTTGGTTTCTCCCTTTTTCCCTTTCTTATACAAGATCTCTGATGAAGCCAAGGCAGTTGAGTAAGACTGAGATGCTAAGAGATTCAGTACCATGACATCTGTCAGTTAGAAAGCTGAACTTAACCACGTACTACTGTTTTTAAAAAAACTTTTTAGAAGAAACATTTCTCTACTTTAGAGGAGAACACTCCTCCTTTGTAGAAAAGTTATCTACCATTTTCTACCTAGTCGTCACACCTCACATGTATTTTTAGGTGTGTTTCTCCCTTCTAAAAGGGGGATATGAAGGGAAGAGCTCTGAATCAGCACTTTCCAGAGCAGGCAGGTACAGGCAGGTCTCTTAGAGCCAAGTTGGCCACTGTATCTTTGATTTTCTGATTATACATATGTTTTCAATAGTCCTTGTGTTTTGTTTTTTATGTATTCTAAAATATTTTACTAATATATCTCATTTTATTCCAACACTACTTCTTGCATTTCTCTCCAAGCATAGAAAAGAAATCCAAATGCAAAGTACTACATGAAATACAGTGCAACTAAAATGAGGTAGGGGCGTCCCACTAATTAAATAACTGCTGACTTGAAAAATGTCCCAATTTTATAAAATGCATCAAGAGACAAACACTTTGTATTGTATTGTGTTCCTCTATGTCAGTTAACAATTAATTGCCTCTCAGCTCCAAAGTCACCCTTCAGTACCCACTCTGCACAAACTGGCTGAACCCTAAGCATTCCTTCTTTGCAGGGAGACTGATGTTAAATGTTAGCAAGAGAGGGCGATAGAGGGAAAATGCAAGAGGAAAGGGTTGCTCCAGAATCTGGGGTGCTTGTGTTTTTTTTCTTCCTGCTAATGCGAGGCTGTATCAGTGACTATGGACATGGAGAATACCCAAGGGTGCTCCATCCCAACTGTGAGCTCAGAGCAGACAATAAGCAGAGCCTCACGAACTCACAGCCCCGGTCTGGTGACCACCTCGCCATGGCCCTCCTGACATTAATATCACACACCCATCATATAGGGAACAGACATCCAAAAGAGACAAAGGACATTGCAGGGACAAGGGGATTTGGTGGTACAGGGACACTCCAGATGAGTCTGTCCAGACTGGACCAGGGAGATAAAGGACTTAGAGAAGGGAGGAGTCTCCAATCAAAAGGCTACCTACAAACACTGTATCAATAAGGAATTTCAAAATTCTATGAGAGGTATGGGGGACTGGTAGTGAAAGAATCAATAAAGTCAACTAAGCGAATTTCTAAAAAGCAGCAATTACTGACTTTAGAGAAAAGGGCATAAAGAAATAAAATCTAATTGCAGTACACACTGTGGCTCAGTTGCGAATGGTATTTACATAGTCACAGAACAATAAACACTAATTGAACAATAAACACTAATTCAACACTGAAAACACTGACATGTGTTCGATGGGTTAAGTGGGAACTGTGTATGTGTAGGCTTACTTCAAGTTGGATTAACATCTTCCTTAGGAGGAAGTCAACAGATGTTGAAGAGTGAAAACATTAAGATTTAGCAGCATATTATTTAGAAATAGAGACATTCAACTAAGTTGACCCTTAAACAACTTGGAGGTTAGGGGTACCAACCCCCTGCACAGTTGAAAATCCACATACAATACTTTTGACTTCCCCAAAATTTAAATAACAGTTTACTGTTAACTGAAAGCCTTACTGATAACAGTCAATTAACACATATTTTGTATGTCATATGTATTATACATTATATTCTTACAATAAAGTAAGCTAGAGAAAAGGAAATATTATTCAGAAAATCATAAGAGAAAATATATTTCTAATTTATTAAATGGAAGTGGATTATAATAAAAGTCTTCATCCTTGTTATCTTCACATTGAGTAGGCTGAGAAGGAGGAAGAAAAGGGGTTGGTCTTGCTGTCTCTGGGTAGCAGAGATGGAAGATGTGAAGGAAGTAGAAGGGGAAGCAGGAAAGAGAGGCACACTTGGTGTAATTTTATGGAAATACATTGTAATTTGCCTGACTTTTTTGCTTTTTCATTTCTCTAAAAATGTTTCTATATAATACCAATCCTTCTTCCACTGTTTGCTTTAGTTTCAGTGCACATTATCATAGAAGGGCCCATGTCATAAAAGAAGTCAAAAGCAGTCTTGAATCCCTGGAACCCTTCTGTTGGATTGTCTAGTCAGTTTGTTTTCTGGCACTGCTACTTGTATGTCTTCTTCTTCATTGTTTGGCACTGGTCTGGAAGCAGACATCTTCATCAAGTCAACTTATGTTAATTCCTCTGGTATGGTGTCTATTAGCTCTTGATTTTCTCTAAGATCCTTACCTTGAAACCTTCAATCCCCACCCGCCTCAATCTTTTTTTTTTTTTTTTTTTCTTTGCCATTCCACAATCTCTCTCATGAGTTCTTTGTTTGGCTCTGTTGTAAATCTTGTGAAGTCATGTCCAACATCTGGACATAGTTTTTTCCAGCAGGAAATTATTGTTTTAAGCTTGATGGCTTCCATAGCTTTTTCTATAATAACAATAGCATCTTCAATGGTGTAATCCTTCTAGATGTTCTATCAGGGTTCTCTTCCATAGCATGAGTGATTCTTTCTGTAGAGTACCATGTGTAATGAGACTTAAAGGTCCTTATGAACCTCAGATCTAGGGTCTGAAACAGAAACCTTGGGTTTGGAAGCAAGTAGACCACATTGATGCCTTCAGTGTTGAACTTTCAGGGTTCTGAGTGGCCATGGGCATTGTCCAATATCAAAAGAACTTTAAAAGGCAGTCCCTTAGTGGCAAGGTACTTCCTGACTTTAGGGACAAAGCATCAATGAAACTGATCTGGAAAAGGGGGTCTTGTTGTCTAGCCCTTCTTGTACAACCAAAAGATGTGCAACTTTTTTGCTTCGAGGCTTGGGGGTTAGCAGCTTTAGAGATAAGGGCAGTTCTGATCATAAATCCAAATGTATTTGCATAAAACAGTAGAGTTAGCTTAACTCTTCCTCCGTTAAATTCTGGTGCTCGATTCTCTTCCTTACTAATAAATGTCATGTATGGCTTCTCCATCCCCTCCCCCCGCTAGAATAGGTCACTTTCACTGGCAATGAAAATCTGTTCAGGAGGATATCTTTTCTCCTCAATAAGTTTCTTAATGACATCTGGGAACTTGTCTGCTCCCTCTTGGTTGACGGAATTTGCTTCATCTACTATCTTGACATGTTTCAAAGCAAACCTCTTTCTGAAATTATCAAACCATCCTTTGCTGACATTAAATTCCCCAGCTTCAAATCTTTCACTTTCCTTTTGCTTTAAGTTGTCATATAATGACTTTTCTTCTTCTCAAATTATATTAAAGTATATATGCATGCCTTTCTTATAGCAATCCTGCATCACAGAATAGCTGCATTTTCAATATGAGATAAAAAGGTGTAAGTGCAAGGTTTCTGCACTTGCTGGCATAGCTGCAGTGATGGCTTCATGTATTTCCTTTTTTTTTTTTTTTCTTAGAATGATCCTTATGCTGGATTTATTTATCTTGGAATTTCAAGCAATTGTAGCTGCAGACCTTAGTCTACAGTACATGTCAAGCAAGTCAACTTTTTCTTACAGTGTTATAACTTTACTTCTTGGGAGCATTTCCACTGTGAATCACTAGCATCACATTGCATGGGTCCCATGGTGTTGTTCAGTGTTTGTATTATTGCACTAAACACAAAAAACAACAGAGAACTTCAAGAGGTCACTTTTTACTGTGGTATGCAATTTACTGGAGAGATGACTTCTCAGGCAGAGATGATTAACATCACACAGCAGCATTTTAAGTGGATACTCACAACATCTGAGCTCACCTTAGTAGCAACAGAAGGTGACTATGAAATCATTATACTATCACAGTATGTACTACAGTTAATTTTGTGCAGCATGATTTAATACTGCATCTTTCCATTTGTTTACATTTCTCTCCACCGTGAGCAGTGCCATACATGATCCATAAGTGTTTGTGTGCATCTGTTTTGATAAATTTTAACTTTGTAAGTAGATTTCTGTATATTTTATGGTAGTAAATGATAAAATAGACTAGCATCTGCATATATTTTCAGCATTTATTACATATCTCACTTTGTCTTACTTTTTTAAAATATTTCTAGACTATACAATTCATCTGAGAGTTTTTTTCAAATTATCAAAACTCTCCAGAAAATTTTCCAATACGTTTATTGAAAAAGATCCATGTATAAGTGGAGCTACATAGTTCCCGGGTCAAGCGTCTATTGAACTCTAGACACTGAACTATAAACCACTAAAAGATTCAGAAGCACTGTTTCTGGGGGCAAGACTCTGTGGCAAGGAGGGATGATGAGGGGAACTGCTTCTCCTAACCTGCCTAATTCTGATTTTTTCATAGTATATAGAAGTATTATTTTGATAAAAGTGAAAATTAAATTTTAAAATATTAAGTCCAAAGAAAAATGTTAAATGAGTGATAAACGGGTCAATATGACAAAAACCATGAAGGCCTTAAGAACACTGCTTAGGCAATGAAGAAGCACTGAAAGATTTTAGCAAGCAAATCCCATGATCAGAACTACATTTTTAATATATATAATTTTTAAAGTAGAGACAGGGTCAGCCGGGTGTAGTGGCTCATGCCTGTAAACCCAGCACTTCAGGAGGCCAAGGCAGGAGGATAAGCTGAGGTCAGGAGTTTGAGACCAGCCTGGCCAACATGGTAAAACTCTGTTTCTACTGAAAACACAAAAAATTAGCCAGTGTGGTGGCATATACCTGTAATCCCAGCTACTTGGGAGGCTGAGGCAGGAGAATCACTTGAACCTAGGAGGTGGAGGTTGCAGTGAGCTGAGGTTGCAGAGCCAGGATCTGGCCACTGCGCTCCAGCTTGGGCAACAAGAGCGAAACTCTGTCTCAAAAAAAAAAAAAAAAGAGACATGGTCTTGCTACGTTGCCCAAGCTGGTGTTGAACTCCTAACCTCAAGTGATCCTCCCACCTTGGCTTCCCAAAGTGCTGGGATTAAAGGTATGAGCCAACCTACCTGGCTCCAGAACTTTATTTTATAAAGAATACGAAGGAGATAGAAAAAACAAAGCATAGACCGAAAGGAGAGCTTGAAGTAAAAACAACAACAGAAACCACAACCAAACAACAGAAATGTGTCGACGAAAAGAGTTGAACTCTGTAAAATATTTGAAGAAGTTATTATGAGGCAAATATGAGTGACCATGGCCAATGATACAGACCTCAGAAGGTCCTGAGAACATGTGTCCAAGGTGGTCGGGGCACAGCTTGGTTTTATACATTTCAGAGAGGCATGAGACATCAATCAAATACATTTAAGAAATACATTGGTTTGGTCCAGAAAGGTGGGACAACTCAAAGCAGTGGGTAGGGTGGTGGGGAGGCAGCTTTCAGTCTACAGGTAAACTTTCTGGTTGACAATTGATTGAGTTAGTCTAAAGACCTGGGATTGATAGACGGGGAATGTTCACGTTAAGATAAAGATTGTGGGCCAGGCGCAGTGGCTCATGCCTGTAATCCCAGCACTTTAGGAGGCCAAGGTGGGCAGATCACGAGGTGAGGAGATCCAGACAATCCTGGCCAACACGATGAAATCCCGTCTCTACTAAAAATACAAACATTAGTTGGGCATGGTGGCGCGTGCCTGTAATCCCAGTTACTCAGGAGGCTGCGGCAAGAGAATCACTTGAACCAGGGAGTCAGAGGTTGCAGTGAGCCGAGATCACACCACTGCACTCCAGCCTGGTAACAGAGTGAGACTGT
>NW_016107387.1:4814940-4844926 GCF_001604975.1 Cebus imitator | reverse complement strand
AAAAAAAAAAAAAAAGATAAAGATTGTGGAGACCAAAGTTCTTTTGAAGTCTTACAGTAGCTGCCCTTAGAAACAAGAGATGACAAATATGTCCTATTCAGATCTTAGTTAATCCCTTTGGGATTGTGAGGGTCTGGAAGAAAAAGATCTAGCTGTGTTAATAGACATTCTTTACAGACACAAACGTTCCCCCCACAAAGAACAGTTTTGCACAGCCGTTTCAAAATATGGCAAAGAAACATGTTTTGGAGTAAAATATTTTGATTTTTCTTCCTTGTCTTATAATGTTATGCCAGAGTCAGGTTGGAAAGAAAGTCACAATATATAAGGTTAAATAAATCCCATCTGATGAGAATTTATGATTTATGGGCATGACTCCCCAGATCTCTTATATAGGAATTTGGGCAAGATAAAAAAAATCAGAGTTTAGTCCTCAAATGTCTGGCGAACACCATGCTGAACTAAGGAAACAGCGCTCTGGACTTCGTTTGCGGTGGGAAGATCGGAAAGGTGAAAGTGATCACTATAAGGATGTCTCTATCTTTATCCATCTATTAATTCTCTGACTGTGAATTATTTGTCCCCAGGAAAGGGATAGCCAGTGAAGTAGTTATAAATATCATAGCCTTTCTTGTAGAACACCATCTCATATACAGATAAAAACCCCCTGGATTATGAATCAGTCTTTCAAGAGCTTTCGCCTAGTGTGGATTTTAGCCATGTCTCAATCCGACCACCCTTGAATACAATGACCATCAAAGTTCTGGACCTAAGAGCTGAGAAGCCAAACCTTGGAAGTAATGATGCTTGGACAAAAACCACAAAGCCACACTTACTCACACATCCTTTCACTCACCAGGGCTCTGGCCTACCTGTTTAGTAACAGACTAAGGAATGTCAGGTTAATTTTTTTCTTTATAACATAGCTAGGAAATGATGGAACAGAAAATGAGGTAGACAATGTATCTGGATTTCAGGAAGACATATGACAAAAGAACGGAAGCCATTACTCCTATAATTAATGAATCAGAAACATCCTCTTCCAGAAAAGTCTACGTGAGGGTCCCATGCAGGTCCAGGAGAACTAGGGATTCTGCGAAGTAAGGAAAGACGTGCACTAGGAACAGAAGAAAGAATCGTATCTGCTGGAATGCACTTGGGCCAAGCCACAAACTGGAAATCAAAGTTAAGCCCAGGATCCTCTTACCCCCACTACCGCTCAGAACCTCGCTATTCCAAGTGTGGTCCTCAGCCAGCAGCAGCCGCCACTGCCCACCATCCCCACCCCCAGAGCTGGTTAGACACACAAAATCTCAGGCTCCACACCTCAGGTCTAACAAATCAAAATCTTCATTTTAACAAGATATCACCTGGGGGTGATATCTATGCCCATTATGTTTGGGAAGCACCAATTTAGGAGAAAGGAGTCTTTCTGGTTTCTGCCTTCCCCCATGGTGCCTGGAGGCTTAGAAACTAGGCAAACACCTGGTGTTTAAAGCTGTCTAGATAGTAACAATCATTTGCATACTATGAAAGTGCTAAGGAGAATCTGGCAACTATGTATCTTCTAGAAAAGGTACTGATTCCAGGACACTAAGTTATGTCTCAGGAGCTTGATTTTTGGAGTTAAATAAGAACATAGCATGAATTAAGGATTTCCCTTTATAGCCGCCTATTTTATTTAAACAAAAATGCTAAACATTAATTTTAGTTGTACTTAATTGAATAATTTCTCGGGGGAATAGTTCAGGGAGAGTTTAAAACTGCCTGTTTCCAAAAGCCATTACAAATTGGCATATACTATTATGTCGCTGTGCCAACCAAAACAGCACACTTTAATGTCCCTGGGGCCGCCTTCACTCCAGATGTGTTCAGGACTCCTAGTAATATAATGCAGGCAAAAACCATATTTACACGAAGTCGTATTTTGAATATCCTTTTCCAATTATCTGGAATGAGATAATAGATCCCTAATTGGAAGCACTGGGGGGAAAAAAAGCCAGGTCAGTGGTTCCTCCCTTGTGAATGCTTTTATTAGTAAAAACTCAAACAGTCTGTACAAGAGTAAAAGAAATCTCCTTTGCCACAGTTAATCATCGGAACATCTATAAACTTAGAAACTGCCCCACAGTCACCTCTAATTAGCCAGCTGATTTTTAAAAGATTGATCTTGTCTTTTCCTATGAATCATAAGTACGAAAGGTTTCCGGGTAGGGGAGGGAGAACTGGAATGCAAGTGAAAGAAATCCAAAAACCACTTTGGCAAGAGAACAGACAAAATCGATGGGTGTGCAGGTGTTGGTCCCTTCACCTTCATCCCACCCAAATGTCTTCCATTCTGTTTCATGCTTGCATGAATGGCACAGATTCTGAATTTCTCTTTTATTTCTAATAATGGTCATAACATCACTGCCAGATAAGTCACCATTGCTTATTACAGATTTGTTAATTTGCATTTCAAATTAAATCTGTTGCTACAGAATCATCTGTTTATTCTCTAAGCATGTATAAGTAAAAGTTAAATGGTGAATTTTATACTTTTTGCTAAAATTGTAAGTTTCCTTGCTTACCATTCATGATCAAATAGAGTTTAAATTTAAGTCAAATAAGTGTTTTTGGACAAATCAGCACTTCTGTTCCATTACAGTGGAGACTGGCTGCCATACGTCATAAAACACTGTAATGTGCCATGCAATCAGGCACACTCAGTTGCTGGAGTTGTCTATTTTCACAGATGTCACGGAGAAGCCATCTGAAAAACTATGCATAATGCAGCTGTTCTTGGCTGTTAGCAAGATAAACTTGGAAACTTTGTTCTCTAAAACGTTCAAAACTGGAATGGGTTTCCCAAATGTAAATTAATTACCAAATTCCATGTGTTGACAAGCAAACAGTCTGATGTTTATGCTTCAACTTGACAAAAGAAATTTAAGCATATTATCCATAAACCTCTAAAGGAAACAAACTCTATGTATTAACTTCATTATATTTTTCCCTAAAATGTTTAAAAACATTATCATGAAATGTAACATGCAAAGAGAAGAGCAGAACTTACGTGTACAGCTTAAAAAATGATTACAAAGCAAAACTAATCAGTCTCTTAAAATCTAAACTCATTTACTCAGTGGGCAATCAGAAAACATTTACAATATGCCAGGCACTGTGTTAGGTGCTAATTTGAACACTTAGCAAGTATTACTTGTTAGCATTATTTGCTCAAATAACAATCACCACAAAGTCCATAATTCTTACCTACCTGAGTTTCAAGGCAAACAAATATATACTTTATCATGTGGACAAGGAGCATTTTCCTCCAATAAATCTACCCTAGAGGTTCATACTCTTGGGATGCTTAACAATATATCACTTCTGAAAGGACCACAAGAAAGGGCTTGGTGGTCAGTAACACCCAGATGTGAACTTTTCTCTCTGACCTATACTAGCAGTGAATGATGTTCCCAATGTCTCTCTGATTAACCCTGGAAGTCAGGCCTCTTCCTCCAGAACAAAGGCTTCCCCACTTGGGAGTTACTTAGAACTTTCCCAAGCACCTTGCAAAGCATCTTATTTTTCATAGTGTGTGCCCAGATCTGAAAAAAGCCTTTGTTGTAGCATGAAGACACTAAAATCCCTGGCTATAGAACAAATGTTCTCAACACTGGAAAAAACATAATCCATAGCTCTGCTTTAAGAGAAACCGTTTTACCTTATTAATCACAAAGTTTTCAAGTAAACTTGGTTTGTAAAATTCTCAAAAGCAGTTCAGCTGTTTCCAAATTGCACATCAGAAAATCCCTATGTTACACAGTCCAGGATAATCAATGTTAAAACAATATACATAACGGCATCATTTCCTCACTAGGTTCTATTTCTGTCAGGAAAGGAGAATTTTAAGCCAAGATAGCAATTCAAGCCAATAATCTGCAAACTTGGGTGTACAAGATGATTCAATGGAATGTGGAAAAAAATACTAAAATTTCTATTAATATGCTGCATTTACTTCTTAATCTCTCAGCCTTTTCAGAAGCAACATAATATATAGAACTGTAGTATATTTAATTTTCCAAATACAACTATAAAAATATTCGAGAGGGCTGTTTATAGTTTCTACTAATGGGATGCATGATCTAAAAATGTTGGAAGTGATTGTATTAAAAATGGTATAGGCAATCTATAAAAGAATACAATTACTGTATATGGAACCCGCAAGTCTAAAAAGTTAAATATCTTTGTCATTATTCAAGAAAATGTTAAAGTCCTAATAGTAAAAAGTGAGTATTCAGTCAACTTGAATTGAAGAAGGATTAAAAAACACACATAGTTCAAGGCACACAATGATAAGATGCTAATATTAAGGAAACTGGGCTGAGGGTGATAAGAAAGCTCTTCTTTGCATTATTTTTGTGGCTTTTCTATAAATCTAACATTGGTTCCAAATAAACACTTAAAGTGACTTATAACTAATCACAGCAGCGAATTTTGTTTGTTTGTTTGTTTTTTGAGATGAAGTTTGACTATTGTCGCCCAAGCTGGAGTGCAATGGCACGATCTCGGCTCATTGCAACCTCTGCCTCCCAGGTTCAAGCGATTCTCCTGCCTCAGTTTCTGGGAGTAGCTGGGATTACAGGCATGCACCACCACATGCAGCTAATTTTGTATTTTTTGTAGAGACAGGTTTCTCCATGTTGGTCAAGCTGGTCTCAAACTCCCAACCTCAGATGATCTGCCCTCTTCGGCCTCCCAAAATGCTGGGATTACAGGCATGAGCCACCTTATCCAGCCTCAGAGCAGCAAATTTTGAATTTTTTTTGTGTAATCATTTGAAAACAAATGATTACAAAGAAAAACCAATTTTATTAGTTTAAATAAAGCAGAGTGGAAGTTATCCTAAAAGGATAAGTCATCCTAAAAGGATAACTGTTCCCTTAAAGGGAACAGTTACTCACATGCATTTCTCCACAGCTAGGCTCTCTGTTCTATATCACAGATCACAATAACTGATATGCCCTCAACAGGGGCCATCAGACGTTATCTCAGAGCCCCCACTCCCTTCAGCATTTGAGAGCTTCTGTCAAAATACATAGTTGTTCATAGAGTGTTCTCTGCATGTAAATATAATTTGTCTCTGGAGTTCTGATAGAAGATGATAAAAACAGGTTGAGAACTGCTGAATGTAGATTGAAGGGTGTAGAGGAAGTAGAGAAAGGGCAAAATCAAAGAAAAAAAAAACCACAAGGATTTCAGAACATGATTAGAGGTTTGCTTTAGGAAGAACAGTTGCAATAGGACGAAGGGTGCCTATTTAATAGTAACTGGACACAATGTGTCAGACATTGGGCTAAGTCCTAGATGTGTAAGAGTGACTGATGGAGATATAACTCCGACCTTCAAGAAGTTTACTAGAGAAAAATATATCAGAGAGGAGCCTATGCAATAGTGAAGAGGAAAAAATAATAAAAATAATATTAATTAATGCAGGAAAGAGAAGCAAAAATTAAAATTTTCTTTTATAAGCAAACTTCCCTGAGTCCTTCCCCCTCCTGTGGAATTGTATCCTGTTTTGTAAGTTTTATAAGTTTATAAATTCTTGTATTCTTGTTCTCTATAGCTGATAACTGTAAGTTTCTGTAACACAGTGAAGGTCATAAGAAATGCCCAAGCAGGCAGGACTCCAGCCTTCTGGGCACTGTAGCAGAAGGCAATAGATAAGGCCCGTGCTAGAATCCCTGAGCTCTGCAGATAGCGAACATCTGGTTTGCATAGCGACAGTTATATGTAAGGCTAAATTAGGTACTTGTCATTCCTTAATGAGTGCCTTTGTTCTACACCTGCAAACTTGTTTTAGTACCACTATATACTTCATGTATAAAAAGTCAAGCCCAAGGCCAGGCGTGGTGGTTCATGCCTGTAATCCCAGCACTTTGGGAGACTGCAGGGGACAGATCACCTGAGGTTGGGAGTTAAAGACCAGCCCGGCCAACATGGAGAAACCCATCTCTACTAAAAATACAAAATTAGCAGGGTGTAGTGGTACATGCCAGTAATCCCAGCTACTCGAGAGGATGAGGCAGGAGAATCACTTGAACCCAGGAGGTGGAGGTTGCGGTGAGCCAAGATCGGGCTACTGCACTCCAGCCTGGGCAACAAGAGCAAAACTTTATGTCAAAAAAAAAAAAAAAAAAAAAGTCAAGCCCTGTCTTTGTTAAAGGCTCAGCCATTTTGTTTCTGAGCTGGGCCAATGTACACCTAAAATAAACTCCTTCTGCAACCTCAATGGTCTCTCCAGTCTCTGAAATTCTGCAATAATAGCACTGAGATGTAACAGGGAGCTGAACCAGGTCAGTGGTGGAAGACCAGACAGGAGCAACACCAGGGAGCGGAGCTCACACAAGCTGTTATGAGTAGGAAATTCTTTGCTCACAGGCTGACTGACCAGGGCTAAGTGGGCCTTTTCACTGGAGACAGACAGAATGGCAGATCAAACCCCCTACTCTGTTACTGCACATCAACTAGTAAGCACTGCCCAAAGGCAAAATGTGGACAGAGAGGCTAACACCCTAGGCTGATAGCTGGGGGACATGGAGTCGTGATTCTCGGGAATTCTTAGGAACACAGAACTGTGAACATAAAGGAGACCTGTTTCTCAAGACTTGTAGGTTACTTATATCTGTGCACGCAGAAAAGGGCTTCCTGAACATCAGATTGTAATTTCACAGGCAGGAGCTAAGGGATTTTCAATGGTAGCCTTTATTCTCCATCGTTTTATTCCCCCTCTACTCGTATCTACCTCAGATCTAAAGAAACAAGCCTGTCTTTGAAAAACTACTGCCAAGTTTCCAGTGTTTCAACTACCCCAACACCACGTATACCCACAGAATAAATAGATGAGTACCAAGATGCCAGAGAGCAAGGGCGTCTGAGTGAAGGTGGGGCCAAATGTAACTGTGAGAAGTGGACTACCAACACACATGGAGGGCTGTGCTCAGAAAGAATGTGCGGGGACAGCCATGAATAGATGTATGTATGCATGTGTGTATGTATGTATGTATCCATCCACCCATCCATCCATCCTTCCACCCATGCATCTGTCCATCCACTTATCTACCCACCTGCCCATCCACCTATCCACTCAACCATCCACCCATGTATCCAGCCAATCATCCATCCACCCGCCTATCCATCTGTCCGTCCGTCCATCCGTCCATCCATCCATCCATCTATATATGAAGGCAAATGCCAGCATCCAAGAAGTGGCGAGAATCCAGCAGAGAATCCAGATAAGTGGTAGCTACAGAATTTCCATAAGAAAAGCACACAGCATCAGTCAAACTGGAGGGAAGGGGCTGGAACACTGCTTCTCAAACTCTCTGTGGTGCAGAATATTTTCTTTTTTTCATTTTCAATCTGTCACAGACAAAAGCTTTTGCAAAATACAACAAAAATGATTTACTAGGAAAATTAAATTAGTTTAGAAAATTAAATTTTTAAATTCGAGCCCACTCACAGTATAATTAGATGTCATGACAACGCCAAGTGTTATAAAAGTCTGAATTCTTACTCTCAGTATTGTACTTACCTCATTGCAAACTGGTAACAAACAGCTCAAGGACAGGCACTTGTCTCACAATCACGTTTTGGGCTAGGGGACTTGTGTGAAGCCGAGGTGACAGAGTAAGCTGTCTGAGGTCCTCAATTAGAACTACAGCTGACACTAGAGGTGTCACAGGGTGAGACTGCTCTAATCAGAGTCAACCACGAGAACCAGTCAGGCACAAATCTGTCGGTGTCTGTATTTGGTCTTCTTTCTTACCCAGCCACAAAACACAGCTTTTGATACTTGCTTTGTTTGGAAACTGATGCCTGAGTCTGCATTCTACCCCCACAGCCTGAAGAAGGACAACAGCCCTCAATACACAGTTGTGACAAGGTTGGTGGACGATAGCCTCTTTTTCTAACATCTTCAATCCTCTTTCCCTTTCTCCAGGCACCTTTCCTTCTGCCTTTAAAAACACCAGCCTGGTTTCCTCTCCTTGTGTCATAACCTAATTATAAAACGAGGCTGGGCACGGCGGTTCATGCCTGTAAACCCAGCACTTTGGGAGGCTGAGGCGGGCAGATCATGAGGTCAGGAGGTTAAGACCACCCTGGCCAAGGTGAAAGCCTATGTCTACTAAGACACAAAAAATTAGCCAGGTGTGGTGGTATGTGCCTGTAGTCCCAGCTACTCAGGAGGCTGAGGCAGGGGAGTCGCTTGAACCCAGAAGGCAGAGGTTGCAGTGAGCTGAGATCGCGCCACTGCACCCCAGCCTGGTGACAGAGAAAGACTCCGTCTCAAAAAACCAAAAACAAAAACAAAACAACGAGACCTCAAGATCTTTCACTTGATATTGACACACTCCCTACTTTTCTCCTGTGTTAGTTTGCACCTTTCTTTTTCATTAACAAGTTCCTGGTACCCATAGCCTTAAATAAGGTCCTAGAGCCTGGCTTCTACTACTCTGCATACTCCTATGAAACCCATCCATGACCCTGGGACATGATGTTACAAAAGCAATGGCATTTCTTCTGGATCATCTTATCTAGCTTCTTCATGGCTTTTGAAATGGGCTGTTTGCCCAGCCTTTGGAACTCTCATTTACAAATCCCAAGATAACATATAACCCATTTCTAGCTTCTATGTTGGCACCCTTTCTTCCTTTGGAGTTTTCTCAAGTCTTTGTCCTGGCCCCTCTTGCTTGTAACAGTAATGAGTTCTCCTGGATTTATTTACAACTTTATAATGAACCCCACTTGGGCAACTCCAGGCAGTCATTTCCCTTGAGCTCTCATTTCCCATCTCTAAGTGTCTCTGGAGCTGTGCTGATAGGAATGTTTCATGATGTCTTACACCTGCTTCTCAGCCGTGTTTGCACATTAAAAGCATGTGGGCTCTTTTAAGTCAGACCTTACCTAGGCTTCCTTCTCAGAGATCCTGATTTAATTGGACTGGGGTGAAACTGCCTTGCAAAGATGATGACATTGAGAGAAGTCTAGCATGGCTGACTCCAGCTTGCTTCTAGCCTCACAGGCTGCCTGTCCTTGCTCAGTCCTGGACATAGGCCAAACTAACTATGGGAGGAATTTAGTTTGTAGCTTAATCTTTAAGCCAGGATGATAATAGTTGTTCCCTAAAACAAACTCCTTCCTTGCTCAGGGACTGAAGCCACCTTTGAAAAAACTAATGAAAGTCCATGAGATTAGGATTATGGGAGGCACTTGAATTCTGCTAAAATGTAGGCACAGTTAGAGGATAACCAGCCATTGGTTTGGAGGTCACAAGATTTGACTACCCTAATTGTTCCTATAGATACCATCATTATTGTGGAACTCAAGATTGATATTTTGAAATGTTTTTCAGACTTTCGCATTCTGGCAACCAACTGTCTCAACCCACACCTGTGACTCGTGACTCAACTGGTCCTGTGGCCCCCTACCCAGAGGTTGACTCAGAGCACAAGGACTGTTTTCCACACCCCTACATGTTCCTCTCCAGCCAATCAGCAGCACCGATTAACAAGCCCCCTAGCCTAGCAAACTATCCTTGAAAACCCAAGCTTTCTGGGAAGTTGATTTGAGTAATAAACTTCAGTCCTTCTGCTTGGTTAGCTCTGCATTAATTAAACTCTTTCTCTACTGCAATAACACTGTCTCAGTGAATTGGTTTTTTCTGTGTAGTGGGCATAAAGAGTGCATTGGGTGATTACAGAGGTAGGGCCAAAACTTTAGTATTTTTTTTTTCTTTAATGCTAAGCCTATAAAACCATTGCCAAGGACAATGCTTCTAAAATTAGATGCATACTGGAATAAGGTAAAGGAGATTTAAAATTACAGATGCTTGTTTCCTACTCCCAGAAATTCTGATCTAGTTAGCTGGCAAAAAAATCTATTTGTCTATGTCCCCAGTTGCTAGCACAAAGCTCCTAAAACTCTTGGAATTTCCTTACTGACAGGAGTGTCTTCTGTTATTCACAACAAACTCCTTGTTAAGCCCCTAACATAAACATACCTGAGTTTATGCTAATGAGGCGACCCTCAGTGGCACCTTGGTAGCTTCTTCAGGATAGGGACTGGTCTCCAAAAGGAACCAACCATGTGATTAGAGGATTGTAACTTTCAGCCCCCAAACCCAACCTCTAGGGAGGTGAGACAAATGGGAGACTGATGCCAATCACAAATGGTCCACAATTTAATCAATCATGCCTACACAACGGAACCTCTACAAACACCCCTAAATGATGGGACTCAGAGAGCTTCTGGGTAGGCAAATACATCCCTGTGCCAGAAGGAGGTCGCACGCTGACTCCATGGGGACAGGAGCTCCTGTGCTTGGGACCCTTCTGGACCTTGCCCTAAGTGCCTCTTCATCAGGCTGTTCCTTGTATCCCTGATAACAGTATAGCATTGTCCTGAGTTCAGTGAGTTGTTCTAGCAAATTATCAAACTTGGTAGAAGGTTGTGGGAACCTCCAATGTGTAGCCAAGTTGGACAGAAGTATGGGTAAAGTGGAGACTCAATGCTTGCAACTGGTATCTTATTTTTTTTTTTAAACATAAACTTAATATTGTATTGTCTTCATAACAAAAGAAAAGATGATACTTAGAACTGGATCCCTTCTTTCTCTTCTTATCTCCTCCCAGTTCAAAACGCTTGCATTTTAAATAGCCAGCATTCTCTTAGATCTGCAGTTGGGCTCAACGCACTCAAGGCTTACCACAGTCTTCTTTGTAGCTTTAGCCTTTTTCCAGAAAATCAGCTTAGTTTGCCCATCATAGCCACTCTGACTCCTGTCATAATGCTGCTTTCCCTGGGCATACAGAGAATCCCTGCCCTTCTTGTACTGTGTCACTTTGTAGGGTTGGTGCTTGCCACACGTCCTACAGAAAGTCCGGCGGGTAAGAACATTCACCATATTTGCATGAGGGCTATCGGCACAAAAAGCTGCAACTGGTATCTGAAGTGAGGGCAGCCCTCTATGGTCATGGTCTGCCTCCATGACCATAGAGTCAGAATTGAACTGAATTGTAGCACACCCAAGTGATGGCAAGGAATCAGAGAACTGGTATTGAAAAGGTCACCCTATATTTGGTGTCAGGAGGGAAAAAACCTCTCGTTGGTATAGGGTGTAGCCCAGACATCAGGATTTTAAAATCTCTCAAGGTGAAATAAAAAGAAAAAAAAAAAAAAAAAAAAAAAAAAAAAAAAAAAAAGAAAGAAAAAAACTCTCAAGGTGATTCTAATATGCAGTGAAAGCTGAGAACTAACAGTAAGTATGGGATACATCCCCATTAGGAGATGGTTCTAACAGTGTGCCAGCAGAGATCATCTAAGGTTTTATTCAAGAAACTAATGGCAATGGACTACTTTCTCCTCAGAGAATGCATTTACCATGTTCTTTCCATTTTTCAAAAAAAAAAAAGTTGGTGGGCGGGGACATTTTGAGAATGAATGCTTTCATCTTTTTTAAAATTTTTTTATTTAAAGAGATGGGCTCTCTCCCTGCCACCCAGGCTGGAGCGCAGTAACACCATCATAGTCCACTGCAGCTTCAACCTCCTGGGCTCAAGCAATCCTCCCACTTCAGCCTCCTTAGGCTGTAGTAGCTGGGCCTACAGACCTGTGCCATCATCTCTAATTTTTTTTTAAATTGTTTTGTAGAAATAGGGGTCTCACTATGTTGTTCAGGCTGGTCCAGAACTCTTGGCCCCAAGCAATCCTCCTGCCTCAGTCTTCCTCCTGGGAGTACAGGTGTGTACCACCATGCCCAGTTCATTATTTTATTAATTTTTTTTTTGTTTAAAGACAAGGTCTCACCATAATGCCCAAGCTGATCTCAAACTCCTGGCCTTAGGTGATCCTCCCACCTCAGCCTCTGAAGTAAGCTTGGATTCTATAGGCATGTACCACCGTTAATTGCTTTAATTTAGAATTAATGGTTTCTAATTTACCTGATAAGAACCTCATAAAAATCAATCACTTTTTTTTTTTTTTTTTCCGAGATGGAGTCTTGCTCTTCCACTGAGGCTGGAGAGTAGTGGACAATCTCAGCTCACTGCAACCTCCACCTCCCAGGTTCAAGCAATTCTCCTGCCTCAGCCTCCCGAGTAGCTGGGATTACAGGTGCCCACCACCAATCGCAGCTAATTTTTGTATTTTTAGTAGAGATGGGGTTTCACCATGTTGGTCAGGCTGGTCTTGAACTCTTGGCCTTGTGATCTGCCTGCCTCAGCTTCCCAAAGTGCTGGAATTACAGGCGCGAGCCACCATGCCTGGCCTGATCATTTTTTAACAAGGTGTATGTTGAGAAGTGGACTACACATCCCAGAAAATACATGGAACCAGCTAGGATCATTCACAGGAGAAGGGTGGAAGTTGAATTTCAACAGCAAAAAGGACAACAAATGGGAGACAGAGATTAAGTATCAAGAATGCTCTCTCTAAGAATTCCAACAGCTTTTTACATTGCACAGTGAAAACCTTTCTGTTAGCTTTTTACATGATCACTGGGTCCAAAAACAGTCACGACCTCAGGATGAGGCCTCAAACTTACACCTCCACTGAGAAGACTGTGTTTTCCGCGCTCATGGAGCTCTATTTTGCTCTTACGGACCTGATTTTAAAACAAACAAAACAGGTGGTGAGGAGAGTGAGCAGAAACACATACTGCAAAATCCCATAAGATTCACTAAACTTCAGAGGAAATGGGAAACCATCTGTGTAGAAACCTTTTCTTTTGACATAGGCTAACTTTCCAGTAATTGTATAAAGGCTACCCTCATTGCCCATTGGACTAAATTACTGTGGTATTGCGCAGTGGCATTGAATTATCTAGAATCAATCTGCTAAACCCACTTAAACCCATTCTGTAATATTAGTGTTTGGCTGTTGGGATGAATTAGTCACACTTCTCACAGTCTCTCTTACAACATTCTTGGTGAAAAATTAGAAAGGCATGAGCTCAACATGTATTCTTAGATGGGTAACCCCATGGCACAGCGACCACCACACTCAGGAAATATTCACTGACTGAAGGAGTCCTAGAAGCTCATCAATTATATTCAATATCAGCCACCAGGGACTCAGAAATCCTTGCCCACAGCAGCTGCCCTGAACCTCTGTAGTTCTCTTAAACCTGTGACCCCACAGCCACTTCCCTTCTTCTTAGCAGGTGTTCTCATCAATTATTTCCTAAAGGGCAAGACTCTGCCAAGTTAGTTCTCTTCTTTCCACTGGTAACCTTACCTATAGGTGCCTATCAGTTCCATTTTAAACGTCTCCTCTTCTCCTCCAGGGAGGACCCTCCACCTATCTGCTGCCACTGTGGCCCACCTGCAGCCCTTTCCTGCATCTTCACTTTCTCAGTTCTGGCCCGTTTCTCAGTCCACAGACATGCTCGAACCTCTCCCTTCTATTAAAACCAGCCCTCACATTCGTGCTTACGAAGCTTCCTTCTTCCTTTCAATGCCAGTCCTCTTGAGAGGCTAGTCTACAATTCTGTCCCCACAACTTGAATCCTCATACACACATGAGTCACTACAACTGAGCTTGAGGAGCGATTATTCCTGAAATGGTGTTCCTGCCGAGATAATCAATGGCCTAATTGAATATTCCAGTGGCTTATTTTCAGTCTTCATTCTATTGGTGAGAATGTACACTCTCATTTCATCCAATCAGAATGGACTCTCTAAACTTAGAATTGTGAACAGACATTATTCATAGGCAACATTTATGTGCATGTGCACAAGCACATTGGGGGTAGAAATGGAGACGAGTCCCATTGTTCCGCAGTTTCTCAGAGGGCTCTATGACCTCCCCCAAAATGAAGAAACACAACTGGACTCCTATAATAGCCTCCTAATTCGTTTCCCTGACTCGAGTCCTTACATCTCAATCCTATACCTATCCCCAATCCAACCTTCACATTACCATAAATTTTTATTTTGCAGATTATACGGGCCAGAGCTGGCATGCCTTCTCTTGCTATAAATAAGGTTTATAATACAACGTACCAGAATACAGCCATGCTTATGCATTTACCATGGCTGCTTTATCCCTAACTCTGCTCCTGGGTGTCAACTATGCGTTTTTTTATTGAGGTGAAATTCACATAACATGATATCAGCCATTTTAAACTGAATAAGTCAGTGGCATTTGGTACATCCACAACATTGAATAATCACCTCTCGCCCCCCATCTAGTTTCAAACTCTTCTTGCCTCACTTCAAAAGGAAACCCATACCCATGAAGCAGCTGCTCCCCATGGCCCCCTGATATGGTTTGGCCCTGTGTCCTCACCCAAATCTCATGTAGAATGGTAATCCCCACATGTTGAAGGAGGGGCCTGTTGAGAGCTGACTGAGTCATGGGGGTGGATTCCCCCATCTGTTCTGATAAGAGTTCTCACAAGATCTGGTTGTTTGAAAGTGTGGCACCTCCCCCTTTGTTCTATCTTCCTCCTGCTACAGCCATGTAGGACGTGCCAGCTTCCCCTTTGCCTTCTGCCATAACTGTAAGTTTCCCTCGGCCATGGTTCCTGTACAGCCTGTGGAACCATGAACCAATCAAATCCCTTTTCTTTATATATAATTTACACAGTTTCAGGTAGTTCTTTACGGCAATGGGAGAACGGACTAATACACCACCTTTCCTTAGCTCTTGGCATCACCAATCTGAGTTATGTCTCCATGGATCTGCCTATTCTAGATATTTCATATAAACGGAATCATACAATATGTGGCCTTTTGTGTCCAGCTTCTTTCACTTAGCATAATGTTTTCAAGGTTCATCCATGTTGTTGCATGTGTCAGTATTCATTCCTATTTATGGCTGAATAATATTCCATTGCATGAATATGCCACATTCTGTTTCTGCAGCGATGGCTGCTTTTTCACTATAACTGCAATGGTGAATAGCTGCAATACAGATCACACGGCCTTGTCCACAAAGCTTACTATCTGGCCCTTTGCTGACAAAGTTTGCTGACCCCTAGTTTATACCATCTATCTTCAGAAGTGGTGATTTTCCGAATCAGCTTGTAATAATGGTCACTGAAGCACTGTTTAGAGAAGAAAAATACTGCAAATAAAATGTCTATCATTAAAGGACTGGTTAAATGATGGAAAACGCATACTATGTAATACCGTGCAGCTCATCAGAAGAATCAGATAAATCTGTACATGTTGATAAAGAAGCATCTCTGGAATTAATTAGGCTAAAAAAGCAAAACCATACAATGCATATGGTATAAATTCCTTTCTCCTTAAAAAATAACCCATAAATAAGTGCATATATACATATCTGGGTAAAAGTTTCCCCAGAATCACAAGAAACTTTCACTTTTCATTTTGTACCTTTCTGTACGATCTGTAATTCCTAACCTTATACATGCACTTCCTTATTAGCACTGTCAATAGGTGTTAACTAAATGAGGAAACTATGGTCTGTTTAGTTTTCTTCTTTATAAGTCTGTTTTTAGAAGTAATAATAAAGAAGCAATCTAATAAATGTTATGCTTTTAAGGAAGAAAATTCAAAGCAAAATGCTATGTTAAAACCTAACATGAGTTATATATTTTTATGAGCTTTCACTTATTTTTTTACCCTCACAGGTCAGTGATCCTCCAAAGATAAAAGAAAAACACTGTGCCACAGGTTAGATGTTTTTCTGCCAGGAAGCTAGACACTGCACCAGACCATCTTTTAAGATGCCATCCATGTCAGTCATGGGCTGAGTTGCGATCCTCGTTTTCCGCTGATTATTACCGAGAAGCATACCACATCTGTCAGCCACAGGACACTGCAAATCTTCTGCCACAGAGCTTGCTATGGCGGTGACTTAGGCTTCAGCACACAAGTCAGCCATGACAGGTTGGTTTGTAGGGTTTATCTATGCATCCTGATGGTCCCTAAACATTTTCCAGATGTGTCGACCTCATAAAACTGCCACCTACCACAGGCCGTGAAAGAATTGCTCCAAGATCGTATTTTCCTCATCCCTCAACTCTAGCAACACCTTGGACTCCCTGGCTGGGTGACCCCCTAAGTTATGAAGCTGGGCTGGCCGTCGGTCCTGAGACTTGACAAGAGAATACTAGCGGGGCAGCCCTGCAGCAGGGAATTTCTGCATCTGCCCAGTGCAAAACATACACATTCCTCTTTCCCTAGGGTCTAAGCTTCTGCTTTGTTTTGGGTCCCTGCAAGATTGAGGCCCTGCCTACTTTCTCAACCAGTTTATCCTTCAACCCTCTTCCTCAGTCCCCAGAACTTGCTGCGGAAGCTCCCTATCAACAGGCAGAGGATCAACCCACTACAGACACCTACTCACACTTCCTCTAGGCCTCTCTCTGCCTGGGGCCTCATGTCAGACCTGCCTGACATGCAGCGCCTGGCCTTCCTCCTTCTGCCTCCATTCTCTTTCACCCCTTCTTCTTCCACTGTGACACTCTGGTTTCCAGATCCTTATTCCTCTTCCCTCTAGGTCATGCCTGGTCCATTCTTGATCAAGCTCTATTTACAGAATCAGCTTTCTCATAGAAGCATTCTGGACGGCACACTGGGGCATGGCAGATACTTATAGTGTCTTTTCTTGAAAAAGTTACAAACAGGTCGGGCACAGTGGCTGATGCCTGTAATCCCAGCACTTTGGGAGGCTGAGGAGGGTGAATCACCAGAGGTCAGGAGTTCAAGACCAGCCTGGCCAACGTGGTGAAACCCTGTCTCTACTAAAAAAAAACTACAAAAATAGGCCGGGTATGGTGGCGGGTACTTGTAATCCCAGCTACTCAGGAGGCTGAGGCAGGAGAATTGTTTGGACCCAGGAGGCGGAGGTTGCAGTGAGCTGAGCTCGCATCATTGCACTCCAGCCTGGGCGACAAGGGTGAAACTCTGTCTCCAAAAAACAGAAAAAGTTACAAACAAATTTAGCTGAGGAATCAATCAAAAATGGAAAATATCATCTTTCTTGGTGCTGCCTAGGTACAAAGCACTTTGTATATCTTCCGAGGATGCAAAGATTCAACAGTCCCCTTCCCTTAAGAACTTTGGAATTTAGTAGAATTCAGAAAAAAAAAACCTATAAATCATCCAAAGCAAAGAATACCACATAACACAAGAGAGGTTAAAAGTGCCAGAGTATACAGGATGAAGAGATCATCTCCAATTGGGGAAGCAGAGGAAAAGATTCATGAATGAGGCAGCACCTGTGGCTGATGCTGATGAATGACCAGGATTTTTATGGGGTGGGACGCAGGTCATAGTTTCTGACTAACAGAAAGCATATTTTTCAAATCTTATGTATTATGAGCAAATCTGGCCTCTTGTCAATATGTTCTTTCTAATCAGCTGACTTTTTGTCTGAAACACTACTTATATTATCCAACACTGTACAGAGCAAGAATGTCTTTTAGGTAGTCATCATTCGACAAAATCTCAGTAATGTCACAAAAATCTCAATACTTTAGATTTACAAAAATCTCAATAACTTCATTTATCACATATGCTCCTGTCCAGGTTCATTCATTTTAATCATCTAATACATGAAAACTTATTTATATTTATAAATTATATAAACTGGCTGGGTGCTGTAGCTCACGCTTGTAATCCCAGCACTTTGGGAGGCTGAGGTGGGTAGATCACAAGGTCAGGAGATCGAGACCATCCTGGCCAACATGGTAAAAACCCATCCCTACTAAAAATACAAAAAAATTAGGCAGGTATGGTGGCATGTGCCTGTAATCCCAGCTACTCGGGAGGCTGAGGCAGAAGAATAGCTTGAACCAGGGAGTCAGAGGTTGCAGTGAGGTGAGATTGGGCCATTGCACTCCAGCCTGGCGACAGAGTGAGACTGTGTCTCAAAAAAAAAAAAATACATATATATATATATATACACATACACATATATATATATTGTTAATATCTGAATGGTAAATAACATGATTCCTCTGTCATTAAAATAAAGATGTGCACTTGAAGCAAGGTGGGGGCACTCCACTTGATAATTGCATTTAATGACCAGGCATGGTGGCTCATGCCTGTAATCCCAGCACTTTGGAAAGCTGAGGTGGGTGGATCACCTGAGGTCAGTAGTTCAAGACCAGCCTGACCAACACGGAGGAACCCCATCTCTACTAAAAATATAAAATTAGCTGGGTGTGGTGGCTTGTGCCTGTAATCTCAGCTACTTGGGAGGCTGAGGCAAATCGCTTGAATCCAGGAGGCAGAGGTTGCAGTGAGCTGAGATCGTGCGATTGCATTCCAGCATGGGCAACAAGAACAGAACTCCATCTCAATAATAATAATAATAATAATAATTGTACTTAATGATAATGGCTGCCAGCCATTGAGCTACTAAGCACGACATGGACTTTAAACGTTATCACTCAAAAGGTTTCCACAGTGAAAAGCAAACCATGTAAAAAATATTCATTACACTCCATCATGATCAAAACTTCAATGTGCTAAGACGTTACCTTCAGAAATAGTTGCAAAATAATTGTGGTACAGCATTTAGTTCTTTCTTCCAGTTAAGTGACAGTCAAACTGTACAGCTTCTACTAAGCATGGAAGACAATCTGAAATAGTCCACTAATGTCCCTCCAAGCTCAGATCCCCACCATATGCTGGAGTTAGGGACTTCGGCCCAGGCCAGAAAAAAGCTCGGTACACACATCTAGAGGCTTGGACGTCTACAGACGAACCGGTCTCAATCTCTTTTGAGCATGTGCATGTGCATGCGCACACACGTACACACACACACACACACTCTCTCTCTCTCTCTCTCTCTCAGTTGAAATATGGCTCCAAAGTCTCATCCTTCATCCTATAATAACTGTATCTCTCTTCTCAAATAGGATCAGCCAACCACTAAAAAGCACCCTATTAGAAGCTAAACGATCTTTTATCTGATACAATGCCTAAGTAGCCCCAAAATGCTAAATTTCAACATTTTGAAGGATTTCTTCTATGCTAATAAAGAACTGGGGGCCAAGCATGGTGGCTTACACCTGTAATCTTAGCACTTTGGGACACTGAAGCAGGAGGATTGCTTGAGTTCAAGAGCTCAAAACCTGACAGAGGCCAGGTGAGATGGTTGATGCCTGTAATCCCAGCACTTTGGCCAAGGTGGGTGGATCACCTGAGGTCAAGAGTTTGAGACCAGCTCGACCAATATGCCAAAACCCTGTCTCTACTAAAAATACAAAAATTAGCTGGGCATGGTGGCAGGTGCCTGTAGTCACAGCTACTTAGGAGGCTGTGACAGGAGAATTGCTTGAAGCCAAGAGGCAGAGGTTGCAGTGAGCCAAGATCGTGCCACTGCACTCCAGCCTGGGTAACAGGGACTCCATCTCAAAATAAATTTAAATTAAAAATAAAGACCTGCCTGGGCAACATAGTGAGACCTTGTCTCTAGTAAAAATTTAAAACATTACCCAGGCATGGTTGCACACGTCTGTGGTCTCAGCTACACAGGAGGCTGAGGCTGGAGGATCACTTGAGCCTGGGAGATAGAGGCTAAAATGACTTTATGATGGTGCCACTGCACTCCAGCCTGGGTGACAGTGCTAGGCTGTCTCAAAAAATAAAGTAAAATAGAGAATAAGGGTGGTAAAATTTATTCTCTGAAGATTTTCAGAGGTTTTCACACTGAGCAAACAAACTATTTCAATATAAGTTATATCTAGTAAAAGATACATCTAGTATTACCAGTATATCTCTTACCAGTTAAGAGACACAAAGGTAGTCTGAAATTTTCATCTTACCACTAATTACCTTTGAATTTCTATGATTTTTAGAACTACTTTCAGCTTCCCAAATTTCACATTTCCTGTTTGCTCAGGTGAAAGTAAGAGCGTTGTCATCTAGAAGCTTCTGGGTATTCGCCAATTTGCAGAGAGAATAAATTCCAAAAGTATATTCCTGGCTTAGTTATTTAGAACTCAAGAATGCCCAAATACACGTTCCCATAGAAATGACGTTGTACATATCGCAGGCCCATTCCCAGGCAGCCCACAAATCTATCATACCATATCACAGGAGTAGCGGTCTTGATCCAACCACACCTGATCAACATGCACAACAGTCTGAACCCAAGTCTGCTGTGTGACGCCAGGAACACGCCTCCCCAGTGTGGTGGGCAGTCACCTGGGCATCCTAAGACTTATCTGCTGAAGGAGCAGGACGAAATCTGTGTCAGTATTTCTGCCATAATGTGATATGTACATTCCTGAAAAATCTCACATCCTACAAAATTGCACTTGAAAAATAATGAGGTGGAAAACACTGTTGGGGGAGACCACTCAATCCCTATGTAACTCTGTAACCAGAGCACTAACCAAAAGAATAATTAATACCTAGGGGGATGACTTGGACAGCCTAGGCAAGCAGCTTGGCTGTGGCTGCAGCTGCCTTGAGGGATATTAAACACACAAATAATGACAGAGTGGCAACTGCTGGCTCACAGACACAGTGGAGCTCTGAGCCAGGAGCTATGTTAAAGTGGACATAGAGGGAAGACCCTGCCGGGAGCCCAGAGTCCTAGGAGGCTAGGGGGTGCCTGCCCTGGAGAGAAAGCCCTGGGTGCAGGTGCTCATTTTTAATTTTCTTAAAACAGAGTTGAAAAGCGTGTCTGCTGCCTGTGATGCTCTTTCCTTTCTCATTGAAGGCTGTAACTCTACTCCTGCTATTCCCACTCCTCTGGCCAAAGACAAACGGCCTCTGGATCAATCTAACCTTCAGGATATACTGACATCATTCCTCTGCTTTTCAGTTGAGCTAACCTGGGCTACGGAATCAAGTGTTGTAGCACATAAAACTGTCCTCCTACAACCAGTGACTGTTGACTCCTCAGAGTTCTTACCTAGTTAGAGAAGGCCCTTTCCCAAGTCTCCTCCCGTTTCTAAAACCTCTGAATCAGATGGGGGGGGGGGGCAATTCTTTTGTACTCTGCTTAGTCACCAGAAATGATTCTTAATCCCTCTTGAGGTATGCTAACCCTGAGTGGATCAGTCTGATTTCTAGACAAGTCCTGTCTGATAAAAATGTAATGTGAACCATGTCTGTAACTTTGAAAAAGTAAAAAGGAACAATAGAATATTTTAACCCAATATATCCAAATATCACTTCAATATGGAATCAATATAGAAATTATTGGTAAGATATTTTGAATCAATCCAATATACCCACGTATTTTCATTTCGATACATAATCAATACAGAAATTATTGGCAAGATATTTTGAATCAACCCAATATACCTACATATTATCATTACATATATAATCAAAATAGAAATTATTGGCAAGCTATTTTGAATCCTTTTTTCTGGTACCATATCTTCCAAGTTCAGTGTTACTTTGTATTTACAGTACATCTTAATTCAGACTTGCCACATTGTAAGTGCTTAATAGCCACAAGTGGCCTGTGGCTACTATAGTGGACAGCACAGGTCTATTCAGAGGCTCTGTTGATAGCAAAGTGTCATATTTCTAAAGACACATAATTCAAAGAATATACAACCAACGAGGCACAAAACATGTTTTTCAAGTTCATAGCCTCATATTTCATGAAAGGGTACCATTTACCTGGTCAGTTTCAGTGCAAACATATTAATCCTTAATTACCCAGAACATTCAGTTAACCAGAACATCCCACTCCCTTACTATGCTCAGTGGGGTTTTTAAAACAGCTTTATTGAGACATAATTCACAAACCACAAATTTACCCATTTAAATTGTATAATTACATGGTTTTTGGAATGTTATACTATTAATTTTAATTGTTTTAAGATTATATACATATAAAACAAAATTTGCCATTTTACCATTTTTAAGTGTATAATTCAGTGGCATTAATTACACTAACAGTGTGGTATAACCATCAACACTATTTATTTCCAAAACTCTAAAATCTCAAACAGCAACTCTGACCATTACGTAATAATTCCCCATTTCCCCCTGCCCCTGGCCTCTGGTAACCTCTCATCTACTTACTTTCTCTATGAATTTGCCTATTCTAGATATTCCATCTAAGTGAAATCATATAATATTTGTCTTTTGGGGGCTGGCTTATTTCACTTAGCATTATGTCTTCAAGGTTCATATATGTGATAGCATGTATCAAAACTTCATTCTTTTTATGGCTGAATAATAAACCACTTTAAGTACATAGTACATCTTGTTTACATATTCATCTGTTGATGGACACTTGGGCTCAGTGGGTTTTGCTGGTTTCTTAATAAATCATGAGTTACTGAGCATTTCATTGGGTAGCAGGTTTTAAGGAAGAGAGAACACAGTCATGAGACTGATGCTGTGGCTATGTTATAGAAGGTAGTCCTCTTCCCAATTTTACGAACTGAGAAAAGTAATAAGGTAAGGCTGGTTTGCTTAAGAATAGTAGGTTTGGCCAGGTGTGGTGGCTCACGCCTGTAAGCCCAGCACTTTGGGAGGCCGAGGTGGGGAGATCACCTGAGATCAGGAGTTCAAGACCAGGCTGACCAATATGGTGAAACCCCATCTCTTCTAAAAATATAAAAATTAGCCAGGCGTGGTGGCATGTGTCTGTAATCCCAGCTCCTTAGAAAGCTGAGGCAGGAGAATAGCTTGAACACCCAGGAGGAGGAGGTTGCAGTGAGCCAAGATCATGCCACTGCACTCCAGCCTGGGCAACAGAGTGAGATTCTGTCTCAAAAAAAAAAATAGTAGGTTAGCAACAACAATAGTGCCAAACTTTCTGGCATTAACGTCGTGGTGTTAAGGCCATGAGTGCTGTACTGTCCCCAAATACGGGTCAAGGCTATGTTTGCAGAACTTTCCCAGAAACCTCCCTTCCTTTTCCTTTCTGAAGTCAGAGTGTTCCTAGGACAACATTTTGGTTCACAAAACATTTTGTAATGCTGTGATATCACAGCATACAGGATACTCCTCTCAAGTCAATCTTATTTTCTAATAAAATCCAACATTTCAAAAATGGCATTAATGTAATGGAGGAAAGAAAACTTCACCATAATTTTAAGCTAAAAAGAAATATTTGAAGAAATAAATCCTAAATCTAATGCTTGAGCTTGAAAGTTTGGTTCAAGCAGGAAAACAACTGCTTTTCAGATTTTCTTTTTCACCTGGCTTTTTTTTTTTTTTTTTTTTTTTTTTTTTTAAGGAAAAATTTTAAAAGTTTCAATTGATTTTGTTAAGTTTTGTTATGGTAAAACAAGATGTGAAGCAAACATTTCAGAATACAAAACAGAGTTAATTAATTCCAGTATAACCTCCTCACAGAAGGCCAGGGCTTGCAAGCAGATGTGCTGGCTAAAATCGCAGGTCAATCTTAGCACATTATTGAAAGTAACCTCCCATTCCTCAGAAAAGTCTGGCATACAGCTTACAAACTACAGCAAACAACACATGGAAAAGTGGAATTTAACATCTCCCGATTTCCATTCTCCATTTATTTCCAAACCTTGCATCTAAATCGGAAGAAAAAAATGCCCTCAGAGTCACACATATGCACACTAAATATGAGCCACTAAAATAAAAGACGAGGAAGCAATTTTAAATGCAGTTACCACAAATGTGTTTTGGGAACTTTCACCTTGTCTTTCATAAACTAGAAAGTGTACTTCATGTTCCTTTTGATTTTGAATGACCAATGCATTTCAACTATTAACGTTTCATTTCCAACACGTGTCTGTTTCAGAACTAGCAGCTGGACTATTTATTTTGCTAGCTGGTGATAGAATTAAATACAGAGTCTTTGAAAACATTTACAAGCTTTCCCTCTAACTTTCTGTGTACTTTCCAAATTAGGCTACTTTGATTTTTATTAGCTAAAGGTTTATGTACTGGAATACTAACACTGTTACCTTCAGAATAAATTGTTTATAGCTCAGGTGCAGTTTAAAACTTTTTCCTCCATGGAATACTCTTGAGATTGAGCAGAAGAAAGTTTGAACTGGTTCACTCTGGATCAACAGGTTTCCTTTGTGAGTCAAACAGTATTAAGGCCACACAGATATGGATGCAGTCAGGGAAACCAGTTGTGAAAATAGTTCTAGTCCTCTACAAAACCACAGGCATCCTTTGTGAGCTCCCCAGTGCTTTATAATCTCGCAATCACTATCCTCATAATGCACACCTAAGATTTATTCTTTGACGCTAGCGGTTTGATGTGGAAGACAAGGCATAAGGCGGGACTCCAGGCCAGTGTGGGTTCAAATCACAACTCCTTTGCTTATTAGCTATACAGTCTTAACCGAATAACCCAAGTCTTTAGTTTCAAAATCAGCAAAACGGAAATAATAATTTCCACTTCATAGCTGTGTCGTGAGCACTTGCATTGCACAGATGCCCAATTAGTGGTTTGGGATGAAATCAAAGATCCTTCATCACTGAGCCTTTCTCAAGCTCTTCAGCCCACATTGTCACTCATGAAGCATTCATTCATTCTTTCACTCAGTCAAAAACTGCCTATTAGTTCCTTCTCCATATACTGTGCTGATGGTTTCATGAGTATATACCTATCTCCAAACTCATCACATTGTATGCATTAAATATGTACAGCTTTTTGTATACGGGGAAAAAAAGAATGAAAAAAAATTACCCCCTTTTCTTAAGGAATACACCAAGTACTTTAGGGGGTCACAGATATTAAAATGGGGGAAGGGAGTGTGGGACTCCAAAACAGTGAAAACTTTAGCTGCTCCACAGAATATTGTGAGGACCCATAAAAGGAGCCAACTCTTCCTAGGAAAGTGAGGAAGGGTTTAATGGGGAAGATGACATTGGAACTATGGCTGCATGTGTCTTTTAGGTAAGAAAGACGCTCTTCTTGAGCATCATAAGCAGGGGGAACAACATGGAAGAAGGTAAGGAGCGGTGAGATGGATTGTTGTAGTCAGTGCGGCTACAGAACAGATGATGCTGCCTATGGGGGAAACGGGCTTTCATATATCAGCATCTTAAAGTTGCTATTTTATCCTCAATGTGACAAAAAGCCACCAGAGGATTTTAGCATGAAAACACCACAATCAGAATTTTTTTTTTTTTTTTTTTGACAGAGTTCTCACTCTGTTACCAGGCTGGAGTACAATGGCACAACCTCGGCCCACTGCAACCTCCACCTCCTGGGGTCAAGCTCAGTCTCCTGAGTAGCTGGGACTACAGGTGCATGCCACCATGCCTGGCTAACTTTTTGTATTTTTAGTAGAGACAGGGTTTCACTATGTTAGCCAGGATGGTCTCAATCTCCTGACCTTGTGATCCACCCACCTCAGCCTCCCAAAGTGCTGGGATTACAGGCGTGAGCCACTGTGCCTGGCCCTAAAGTTATTATTTTATCCTCAATGTGACAAGAAGCCACTAGGGGATTTTAGCATGAAAACAACACAATCCGGTTTGTTTTTAAGACACTGTGTTAGCAGAGGGGAAGACAGAGTGGAGCTCTAAAGGACTTGTAGCAGGAAACCCAGCTAGGCACAGCCATAATTCCCAGAGGGAGAAGACAGGGTCTCGGATTAAAGTAGATTAAGGCAGTAGCGGTGGGAAGAAAAATGTGAGAGACAGTTTCAGAGGTGAAATCAACTGAATTCAGTGACTGGCTTCAGATGTCTCACTGATGCAGGGCAGGTGGGCTTAGCCTGGGAGGGTTCTTGGCTTCACCCAGGAAAGAATTCAAGGGTGAGTCAGTGGTGAGTGGTAGTGTGCAGTAGAAGTAGGTTCCTTGCAGAGCTGGGCTAACCCATAGACAGTGTGTCCAGAGCAGCAGCGTATGGGCTGTTGGCTAGCTATATTGATATCTACTTTTAATTGCATGCAAATTAAGAGGGGGTTTATTTAGACCTTTTGGAAAAGGGGTGGGGCATTTCCAGAAGCATATATAGATAACTTTCAGGTCACTGCTATGGCATGTTGTCCCGGCATTCATAAACTGCCATGGCACTCGTGGGAGTGTCTTTATGTTAATGAACAGGGAGGGCAACTGGAGGTCACTTTCATCACCATTTGCTGGTTTCAGCTGGCTTCTTTGCTGCACCTCCCCCCTACCCCTGCTTTGACTACATCTTTCTCGAATCAGTGGGTTGTGACTGGTGCTCAGAAAACAAGTCCTGCTGATCTCCTACCTCCGTGACCTTGAAGATAAGTGGGGGGTGACACTAATAATCAAGATGAAGAACATAAGGAATGGAACAAGTTTGTGGGGAAAGATACTGAGCTGTGTTTTAGACATGTTGCATTTGAAGGACTGTTCCAGGTGAAGATGCTGAGTAAAGTTGGAAATATGAATCCATAGAAAAGCATAGAATGAAATGTCATCAACACCTAAACAAGGTTGGAGCATAGGAGTGCATTAGGATATACATTAGCTGGTAGGAACAGGAGAGGACCCCAATAAGAACATGCAGAATAAGAGAAACCCAATGACAGAGTCCTAAAGAGACCAGGATTTAAGTGATGTTCACCCATATACATTAGTTTACGCTTAAAGATATGCATGCTGCATTACATCATTACTTACCTGGATTGTGAAAACATGCCCTGTTTCCCCAAACAAATTAAAAACATAAGGCTTTATATGCATTGCTTAAAGAGCACCTAGAATCACAATAGGTAAGTAGAAGACATACATGGAATTGAAATAGAGGAAGCTTACATAGAGTAGAAGAAAACTAGGGTTGGATTTAAAGAGTCCTTTAAGTAATAGCCTAAGAAATTTTAACTTCATCCTTTAGATAATAAGAAAACAGCCAGGCATGGTGGCTCGCGCCTGTAATCCCACATTTTGGGAGGCTGAGATGGGTGAATCGCCAGACGTCAGGAGTTCAAGACCAGCCTGACCAACATGGAGAAACACCATCTCTACTAAAAATACAAAATTAGCTGGGTGTGGTGGTGCATGCCTGTAATCCTAGCTACTTGGGAGTCACTTGAACCCGGGAGGCAGAAGTTATGGTGAGTCGAGATGGTGCCACTGCACTCTAGCCTGGGCAACAAGATTGAAACTCCATCTCAAAAAAAAAAAAAGAAAGAAAGAAAACAACCAGAGTTTTTTGAGCATCAAATCATGCAACAAGGTTTTTTATTTTTTATTTTTTGAGACAGAGTCTCACTCTGTTGCCCAGGCTAGAGTGCAATGGCACAATCTTGACTCACTGCAACCTCTGCCTCCCGGTTCAAGCCATTCTCCTGCCTCAGCCTCCTGAATAGCCGGGACTACAGGCACACACCACCACGCCTGGCTATCTTTTGTAGTTTTAGTAGAGACCAGGTTTCATCATGTTGGCCAGGCTGGTCTTGATCTCCTGACCTCGTGATCCACCCGCCTCAGCCTCCCAAAGTGCTGGGATTACAGGTGTGAGCCACCACAGGGGCCAAGAACAGTATTTTCAAAGGTTTAGGTAAATGAAGTAACACATATGTTAACTACCTCCATTTATTCATTCTATAATGTATACATATTTCAAAATAACATATTGTACCTAATAATATACAATTTTTATTGTCAACTTAAAAAAATTTTAAAAACAATTAAAAGAGAGAGTAGTATGGGGGGGGGCGGGTGATGGAAGAAAAATAGACTCTGCAGGGAAGGAACCCATTAGGAGTTGACTGTGGGAATCAAGCCACTGGTCCTCAGGCAAGCTAGAGCTGAAAGGGATATAATCCATCCAGTTAAGTGAATGAAAAAACATACGTGGGTCCTAAATTGTTTTTCTTAAAATGTAGCCCACCTTTGACTTGCCAAAAGAGAGCTAGCCATAATAAACCCAAAGCCTGCATGAAAGGCAAGTCAGAAGTGGGCACAGTGAATGCGGAAAGCACACACGGGTCTCCAGGCATCTAAAATGATTCTGATTTTGAAAAATATCTATACATGAAAATACTGTTGAGGGTAAGATCGCCACCACGCTTAGGACAGACATGGACTCTTCGACCTACTCAGGTTTTCAATGACGACTGTGATCAACATAACATGGTGGATGATGAAGAGCCGCCTAAAAACATCTGAAAGAGCTGAAAGATGTTTGGCCGGTATCGATGTGGCCCAGCTCTGCGATGTGGGGATCTAGGTGGATTTACAAAAGAAAAAGCAGCATTGTTTGTATGCTGCCTCCCACCATCTGTTCTTGCCCCAGGTTAGTGGAATGAGACAAACTCTCTGGGCAAGATACGGACTCACATTTTTCAAACACTGAGCCCTGGTTTGGATGTAGAGCTGAGGTCAGAATTCTTAGGTCCTTTTCCAGCCAAACTGATTTTAGGACAGGCAAGCAATCACAGAATGCTCTTCTGTGCAATAAATACGAAAATACTTAACCTCCTTGGGGTACTAGGAAGCATAAATCATGTCTTTAAAGGCCCGTGACAAGCTGAAATGAAAAGCGTTCAAAGTAGAGAAATACAAGGAAACCAAGACTACAGGCACTCACTGAATTCTGAGCAGGCAGTTGTACTGTTAATTTAATGAGTTTTATGGTCTTGCAAGTATTCATCAATAGCAAATATCAGGTTGCTTAAATATTACATTACTCACTCATCTGTCTAAATGCGCTATGGCCTCCAACATTTATCGGCTTGCTCAAAAATGGCTGGTTAATTTCTCTCTTTTCTTTCCCCAGCAAAAGTACTTCTTAAAGGAGCCATTAATAAGGGGATTCACTCGTCAGGACTAAAATGACTTGCAGCTGGAAATCCAACGACAAATATACATCCATTCATAAGGTGGATACAACAGCTTTCAGGGAGGGGATGTGCATGAAATGAACACGAGTGAAGAGCAACGAGGGAAGGGATTATCTTTTAACCAGCTCATAAGTGAAAAAACAAAACTGTGGAAGTTCGACAACTGTAGCTTTTTCAGTAAGTACAAATTAAATTATAAACCCCAGCTAAAAGTTTATTCTTTATGAGTTTATTTAATGTTAGGTCTCAATAGTTCCTTATTCCTCTTACAAAGGTAAACCAGCAGTTGTGCCATTTAAGAGAGATTAAACTCAATTAAATGCTGTCCCTGCTAGGCAAGGCCTTGTATCTATAAGCAATTCAGGATCTTGCTTGCTAAATCATACTCTCACTTTGCCTTTTCATAGTCAGTCAAAGAAATTAAGCTGGAGATCTCACCAGGCCAGCCACTTTCCCAGTCTCGTAGACTCCCCTGTTTGTAGCCATTGCAAAGATTCTATGATGAAATTAAATCATTAGACAGTTTTTCCTAAGGTAAAAATCAGAGCTGGCACCAACTGGTCCTTATAATGGCCTTTGAAATAAGGTATAAAAAGCTCATTTCTACTCTAAAAATTTTTATCATCTCTCCTCTACAGCACACTAACTCCCTCCTCCTCCCCCATCTCTCGAATACCTTATAAATGCAAGTGTGTGCCAAGGACCGGCAACTTGGTCATCGTCTGAGAGCTGGTCAGAAATGCTGACTCTCAGGTCCTGTCTTTGCCCTCCTGAATCAGTATCTGTCTTTTAACAAGATCCCCAGATAATTCACTGGCACAACAAGGTTTGGGAAACACCACTTTAGACCAGTGGTTGGTAAACATTTTCTGCAACGGGCCAGGTGGTAAATATTTTAGGTTTTATAGGCCATACGTCTGTTGCAGCTACTCAGAACTGCTGTTGTGATGCAAAAGCAACCATAGAAAATACACAGTCACACAAACATGGCTGGGTTTTTCTTTTTTTTACAAAAACTTTTATGAACACTAAGATTTGGATTTCAAATAATTTTCATGTGCCATGAAATAGCATTCTCTTGATTTTTTTTCAACCATTTAAAAATATAAATGCCGGCCGGGCGTGGTGGCTCCCGCCTGTAATCCCAGCACTTTGGGAGGCCGAGGCGGGTGGATCACGAGGTCAGGAGATCGAGACCATCCTGGTCAACATGGTGAAACCCCATCTCTACTAAAAATACAAAAAATTAGCTGGGCATGGTGGCGCGTGCCTGTAATCCCAGC
>NW_016107387.1:4811822-4814790 GCF_001604975.1 Cebus imitator | reverse complement strand
CCATTCTTAGCTCATGAGCTGTACGAAAACAAGGGATAAGCCATAGTTTGCTGATCCTAGCTCTATACTCTGGCTCTTCACATATCATTTGCTGATTTCACCTGGGCCTGGTCCCAAGTCTAGATAAGGTATTCTAGTTCATTAATGTGGGACATGCATAACAATCAAATAAAACAGATGAATTTTCAACAGTACCAAGCAGAGCAAGACTGTTATTTCTCATGATATGAACAAAGCATTTGTTCTGGCGAAGACCAATGTATAACAAAACACTTCTTTTAATGTAGCAGCATAGAATGTGGCTGGACATTGCAAACAATTAAAAAATTGATGTCAGTTTGCAAAATGAACTTATATCTCTAATAGTCATTTCTTCTCTACACTATAATAACTGTTATGATCACTATTGTACTTTCTGCCATAGAAATTTTGGAATTTTTTTTTTTGACGAAGTCTCACCCTATCACCGGGCTGAAGTGCAGTGGTGCAATCTTGGCTCACTACAACTTCCACCTCCTGGGTTCAAGCGATTCTCCTGCCTCAGCCTCCCAACTAGCTGGGACTAGGCACGTTCCACCATATCCAGCTATTTTTTTATTTTTATTTTTTATTTTAGAGATGGGGTTTCACCATGTTGGCAAGGATGGTCTAGATCCCCTGACCTCGTGCTTCCTGGTGGCGTGAGGAGGAAGTCTGGAGCTGGAATACACTCCCATACATTACCGTTTTTTCCTTTTCAATTCTCACCCAAAAGTACCCCCAGCACACAGGGAAAATAAAAAGACACATGGCAAAGGGTATTCTGTAATTAAGTTCCTCTCCACATGGGATTTTTCAAATCTTGGTCAGGATGGATAGAGGAAAGCTGCAGCCTAAATATAGTGGTGGCATTAAATAGGTCATTTCCAGAACCATGGAAAATGGCAGGAAGAAGAGAAATCAGAAGAGCTGAGAAAAGCTAAGAATCATTTCTACAATCTAATGGTTTCCAATCTGGGTTCTCCCTTACAGCCTATTTGGGAAACATGGAATTGGATGATTTGAAAGATATTTCCTAACTCTAAAATTTGGAGATTTGTCATTGGTACCATTACTTATCTAGTTATATTTGCTCAAAGGCTGGGAGTCATCTCTGATTCATTCCTTCCCCTTGGATTTCCCTTCAGATCCATCCCCCAAACCTGCTGATTCCTCCTTTATAATCCCTCTCAAATGTGTCCCCTGCTTATCATTCTCATTGTTACCATCTTAGTTAACGCTTCACTCCCAATTTACTGCAGTCATCTCCATTGGTCAGTGACATCTATAATATTTCACATCATTGCCCAATTCAATCATAACGAACCACTGATTCTTTTTTTCTTTTTTGAGACAGAGTTTCACTCTTGTTGCCCAGGCTGGAGTGCAATGGTGCAATCTCGGCTCACCATAACCTCCGCCTCCCGGGTTCAAGTGATTCTCCTGCTTCAGCCTTCTGAGTAGCTGGCATTACAGGCCCGTACCACCACACCCGGCTAACTGTATATTTTTAGTAGAGGTGAGGTTTCTCCATGTTGGTCAAGGTGGTCTCAAACTTCCAACCTCAGGTGATCTGCCCACCTCGGCCTCCCAAAGAGCTGGGATTACAGGTGTGAACCACAGCCCCAGGCCAATTTTTTTTTTAACCACAGTTATTGTTATTCTAAACAGTCTTCAATAATTTCCCAACACTTCAAATGGTGATTCCATATCCTACATGGGTTTCAGTTTTCCCAAAGCTATCACCCACTCCTCCTTCCCTTCACCATGGCTGACCTCTTCTCTTTCTCTAGCTCCCAGGAGCTAATTCAGCTCCTGTGCCTCAACCTTTCTCACATCCTTCCCTCAACGCCTCCAAACTGGACTTAACATTTCAAACTCAGGCCAAGCAAGAGGCATGAAGATGTACTCAAATAATTACTAATCCTGGCTGGTCATGGTGGATCATGTCTGTAATCCCAGCACTTGGGAGGCCAAGGCTGGCGGATCATGAGGTCAGTAGTTCAAAACCAGCCTGGACAACATGGTGACACCCCATCTCTACTAAACATACAAAAATTGGCTGGGTGTGGTGGTACACGCCTATAGTCCCAGCTACTCGGGAGGCTGAGGCAGGAGAATTGCTTGAACCCAGGAGGCGGAGGTTGCAGTGAGCCAAGATCACGCCACTGCACTCCAGCCTGGTGACAGAGCAAAACTTGTCTCAAAAATAAATAAATTAATTAAATTAAATAAAAGACAAATCCTGAGTATGAATGGGCTAATGCTAAGATGAACGCAACAGAATAAAAAAAGATTAAAATGGGACAGGATCTTTAGAAATTTAGTCAAATATCATTTGACCTTGTTCATCATACTCTCCTGATTTTCCTCATTCCTTTCTGACTGCTACTTCACAACACCCTTCCTGTAGATAACAATGCTCCCCAGAGCACTGCTCTAAGGCCCTTGGCTCTTCTCCATCTGCGTGCTGAACATAGATGGCTTTGATTATCACCCATATGCTGACCCTCAGATCTAAATTTCCAGTGTATAGCTCTCCTCTGAGCTCCAGATTCAAGAGCAGCATACTATTTCTGACACACCTAACCTGAGAGCATCCTAGGCATCTTTGAACTCAGTGTCTTCTCACTTTACCACTACGTACAAGTTCTTCTTCCTGTGTGTCCTATGTCAGTCAAGGGCATTGTCATCTATGCAGCTGCACCAGGCAGAACCCAATCAATCACTGGTCCTATGACTTGTACCCCACCTCAATCCACCCACTTCTCTCCCTATCTTCTCACCCTAACCACTCCAGTCTAGGCCAACACCATGCTATGACTGAACTGTCTCAAACCACTTTCTGCATGCGGTTTTCCTGCCTATCATCCCAACCCCTCCTATCCATCATCCACATTACATTACTCCAAAGTCATATTTTCTTTTCTTTTCTTTTTTTTTTTTTTTT
>NW_016107387.1:4804019-4811676 GCF_001604975.1 Cebus imitator | reverse complement strand
TTTCTTAACTAGAGATGGGGTTTCACCATGTTAGCCAGGATGGTCTCGATCTCCTGACCTCATGATCCGCCCACCTCAGCCTCCCAAAGTGCTGGGATTATAGGCCTGAGCTACTGCGCCTGGCTTCTTTTTTTTCTTTTAGACAGAGTCTTGTTCTGTCACCCAGGCTGTAGCGCAGTGGTACAATCTTGGCTCACTGCAACCTCTGCCTTCCAGGTTCAAGTGATTCTCCTGCCTCAGCCTCTCAAATAGCTGGGATCACAGGCGTGCGCCACCATGCCCAGCTAATTTTTTGTATTTTTAGTAAAGACAGGGTTTCACCATGTTGGCCAGACTGGCCTCAAACTCCTGACCTCAGTTGATCTGCCCAGCTTGGCCTCCCAAAGTGCTGGGATTACAGGTATGAGCCACTGTACCTGGCCCATATTTTCTTTATTGAAACCTAAGTGGTCATCTTGGAGCAAAAGAGGTGAATAGTGGAGGTGCCAAGTTACAGGAGACAGGGGCAAGCATTGTCTCCAGGTGGTATAGATGAGCAGCAATGGTGCAGCCAAACCCCTAAGAACATACGAGATATCCTCTTGGGGCTCACTAAAACATTTAGAGAGGGGAGTCAGTGAGGTACGGATGATAATGATAATATAGCCTCAGTGGGCATTGATGTCAATGTAATGCATTTATAGTGAAAGGCTGATGAAATGTGGAGACATTCTGGTTATAGATTGAACTAAGATAGTGTCATAGATAAAAGGGTTATAGGGTGCTATGGAGAGTTGCTCAGATGTTTGGAAGATACCAGTCATCATGGCAGTTAACATCAGAGAAGACGATCATGGCCTTCTGGAATGTGCCAGCCTTGCAACTACCTTCAGAGACAGGCTTGGGAATGGGGAGGATCATATATCCAAAGCAACCACCACTATTTTTTGTTTTTTTTTGAGATAGTCTTCCTCTGTCGCTGAAGCTGGATGGAGTGCAGTGGCACCATCTCAGCTCACTGCAAACTCTGACTCCCGGGTTCAAGCAGTTCTCCTGCCTCAGCCTCCTCAGTAGCTAGGACTACAGGTGCATGCTACCACACCCGGCTAATTTTTTGTATTGAGTAGAGATGGGGTTTCACCATGTAGCGCAGGCTGGCCGTGAACTCCTGAGCTCAGGCAATCCGCCCTCCTTAACTTCCCAAAATGCTGGGATTACAGGCATGAGCCGTGTGTGGCCAGCCACCACCACCATTCTTATGAGTTGGTAATATTCACATTTGGAGCCTAATGATTAAATCAATTACTGAAAGCAGCTATAGGGCCTTCAGCTCTTCTCTTTCCCAGAACAGAACTAGAGACAGAGTCACTCATTCATCAAGCATCTGCCAGGTACCTACTATATGCAATGGAGGGCAGAAGGATAGACCACACACAGTCCCCATGCTAAAGGAATCTTAAATTCAGCAATGTAGGACAGTCTGCTGCAGGTTCATGTGGTATGATATTGGAGGGTACCACTAAGCTCATCTAATAACTGCTTCTTAACACAGAAATCCCTTCTAGGACTCCCCCTGAGCCATACAGCCATTCCCTTGAGCCACAGAGACATACAGAGCCACTCCCTTGAGCCATAGAGCCACAGTGTTGTCCAACTGTGCAATAATCTGAGGCCAAGGTAATTTCCAACCCTCTTTTTCCAGAGTTCTCTTCTTCCTAATTCATTTATATTATTTCTTGTTTTGTTTTGTTTTTGAGATGGAGTGTCATTCCCGTTCCACAAGCTAGAGTACAGTGGCGTGATCTCTGCTCACTGCAACCTCCACCTCCCAGGTTCAGGCGATTCTCCTTTCTCAGCCTCCTGAGTAGCTGGGATTACAGGCATGCACCACCACACCTGGCTAATTTTTGTATTTTTAGTAGAGATGGGGTTTCGCCACGTTAGCAAGGTTGGTCTTGAACTCCTAACCTCAGTGATCCGCCTGCCTCAGCCTCCTGAAGTGCTAGGATTACAGGCATGAGACACTGCACCCGGCCATTTATATTATTTCTATTGACTCCTCTATGGGTCTGCAATCCCTACACTCTCAGGAGAAATGAGGAACCCCACCTACCACAGGTGCAAAAAATTCCAATGTGACTTTGTATTTCTCTACTAAATGACAACTAAACAGAATCTGTTTGTCTGGTGGGCTGACATGATCATAGACAGGGCAGACCAACAGCTCTTATTACCAAATACCAAATATACACCCTGCCTTTTTGACCCTTCTTCAAAGTTTTCCACTTTGCCTTGCTATTCATGAATAACTTCCTGTGCCATCATGGGACATGATGAATCACTTCCATCATCATGTGCTCATTCATACCTATACAGAACATACCATAGCACTGTATCCTACCTAGTTTGACACAAAGACCTCCCTCACACTTCTATTTCCTGTCTACCAGTCCTCATCCCATGCTTCATTCTTTTTTTTTTTTTGCACTAATTTTTATTATGATTTTTTATTTCTCTCTCTCTTTCTCTCTCTCTCTCTCTCTCTCTCTCTTTTTTTTTTTTTGTCTATTCTTCTCTCTCTCTTTCTCTCTTTTTTGTAGAGACAGAATCTTGCTATGTTGTCTAGGCTGGTCTCAAACTCCTGCCACAAGCTCCCCTCCCACTTTGGCCTCCCAAAGCATTGAGATTATGGGCATGAGGCACCCCTTCCTGCCTGTTCTTCTCTTAATTACTTCCTCAGCTTTATCAACGCAAAACCCAGCTGCTAGGCCATGGTTTCTGGATTATCCTGCCCCTCTCTGCCTTAGTGAATCTCAAGAAAGCTCTCCCTTAAAAGTTCACAATTAGTAAGACCAATCATGTGTGTTCTGACTACCACTGATTTGGTGGAATTACTTCCAGTTTAGATCTGGTCATTCCTTAATTAATAAAACCCTCAATTAAAGTTGTGTAGTGTTTTCTACAGCAGTAACACAATGTTAACCTCACCTTGAGCTTGGAGAAGTCAGCTAAAATCCTAAACCTCAATATCTCTTTATATATAAGTGAGAAGTCTCCAGAGATGGTGCAACCATGAGCAGCACACCACCTTTACTAAAGAAAAGCAAAATATATTTACCTTCTATCTATGCACACATATTTTTTTCTTCCTTTTTTTAGTGCAACTTCCTGACCTCTGAAAACAATTTCCTTAGGATACTGGCTGTAAATATTTGCATGGATTCTTCAAAAGCTGTTGTGTATAGGGAGACAGACGTTTTTGTCTTTACTCCCGAAAAGAATTGAAACAGACTCTTTCTTTCAAAAGTTGGCAGAGATATGTTACAGAGGGGTCCAGCTCATTTGTAGAGGCAAACATGTTGCTGTCTAACACAGATTGATCACCAGCTGGGAAGCAAGTCATTCTACCGTAGGTTCACAACAACACTGGCTCTCTGCTGTGCTGCTGACCACCGGTGACAGATTGATGTGTAGTTGTTTGAGCGGAGAAGCTGGCTAGAAAGAACTTAGGGAAGCTGAGCAGGTTGCAAGTGTATTATTCATGCACTCTCTGCCTAGAAAAATAAAGTTCCCCACCTTTCTGACCTGAGTATGGAGAATCGTTAAAGACTGGGTTTGCTTTGTGACCTAGAAGGCTGCTTACAGCTTTCCAGAGCAACATAAAAAATGAGTATCTATTGGCACTTTCCAATGAAATGCCAAAATCCACAAAGAGAATGACCAAAGAGCATTTTTTTTTTCCTTTTCCCACTGCGAGTGAGAAAGAAGAGACATGATATTTCATGTCACTGCTAAAGAGTCTGTTTTGTAAAAACAAATGAAAAGGTACAGCTTGTTATGCCACTCGGAGGTAGACAGCCTAGGGCCTCAGAAAAAAGAATGGCATGCCACTGGTTTTTTTTTAGAATTTGAAGGGTGGAGGGTGAAGGCTCACAGAATGAAGAGCTTTAAAACCTCACACAAGCAGGGAAGGCATATTCACTTCTTTAAGAAAATTGGTACCTAAGTTGTAAATTTGAATAATAGATCAATGAGGTACCATGTTTTGTAAGTTTGAGTCATTAAATTTTCCAAGATTCTGTGTGCTTTTTAAACCATAAAAGAGTCACTTCCAAACTACGACCCACTTTTTAAACCATGAAGATACTTTTAAGCACACTACTATTTCAGTGGTAGTATTTTGCATATCTTTTCTATCACTTTTCATTAAAGAATATTTTAAACAAAGACAGTTAAAACAAGAAAACAGAATAATTACATGGGGACCAGGGACTATTTTATTCACCATGGTGTCACTAAAGCCCAGAAAAATGCCTGGCACATAGTAGATCCTCATTAAATATTTGCTGACTGACTATTCATTGGAAGCCAACTTAGCAACACGGTGCTTTATTATTCCAGCACAGTAGATTTAACGATAATATTTCATGAACATTTTCCCACCATTTTCAAAAACCATTTTAATGAAGAAACACAAACATAATTGCACCATTTCTGCTACTACCACCAGGTCCACAGCTGAAACTATTAGTGCTAAGTGAAAGCTGAATATAAAGAAGAAATTTAGCCCAGGGGATTAATTTCTTCAAGGCTGGTGAGGAGGAGGAAGCAAACTACTGTTTTCCTTTTCACGGGAGTGCTATACAGGTTACCATCCACAAAGATAGAAAGGAATGATATGTAGTAGCTAATGACAAGGAGAAGCAACAGATTTTTTGGCAGTAGTACAAAGCCAGGAAATTTAGCAGTTTCCAGAGAGTTGCATGTGCTTTTCAGTGAAAAGGTTTGAGATAGCACTTCCTAATGAAATGCCAAAATCCACACCAAGAATGACTGAGTAGCAGTTTTTTTCCGTTTTCCCACTGAGAGTGAGATAGAAGATACATGATGTTTCATGTCACCGCCCAGTTTGTTTTGTAACAATATATGAAGAGAGACAGCCTGTTATACCACCTGTACTATACTGTTTGTTAGTATTTTAATAGGTAATTAATCTTGATTGGATAGGATTTAAGATTTCTATTTTTTGGCACATATGCTCAAGCTATTATGTTATAAATCTCAAACATTTCAGCAAATGTCATCCTGATTGTTCCCTACTGCACAGAACACTACTAGTGAAATATTCGAGGTCAAGAACTTGGATTCTTTACCCACCGTATTCAGGAAAACCAATTTATTGTTCTGTCTCAGTAAAGAGGGGTGATTTCTTTGGGGCCTATATTATATTGGCAGTCAATCTAGAAAACTTATAATTGCTTTTAGGCAATGGAGGTTTGGTAAGTGTGTTAGTCTGTTTCTGAATTTAAACACATACCCTTTAGCTATTACTATGACAAAATTTCATCTTTTAAATTACCTTTATAAGAATGAAGCATGTGCACAATACATTTAAATGATACATAAGAGCTTCTAACATAAAATCAAGAGCATGTCTTTGCACTTGCCTGGGGATAAAATCTTAGGAAGATTTTGAGGAGTTGTTTTTTTGAGACAGAATCTTGCTCTGTCATCCAGGCTGGAGTGACATGATGTGATCTCGGCTCACTGCAACCTCTGCCTCTTAGGTTCAAGCACTCTTCCTGCCTCAGCCTCCTAAGTAGCTAGCATTACTAGGTGCCCACCACCACGCCCAACTAATTTCTGTATTTTTAGTAGAGACAAGGTTTCATCATGATGGCCAGACTGGTCTGGAACTCCTGACCTCAAGTGATCCACCCACCTCAGCCTCCCAAAGTGTTGGGATTATAGGCTTGAGCCACCACACGTGGGCTTGAGAAGTTTCTAAAGCAATCTTTATACCAAATGGCCCTGGTTTGGCAAATTAATGTTCTTATCAATTTATTGGAATTAAAAAATTGAATGATGTTTGGCACTAAACCAAATCATTACAGATCATTTAAACTGAACTAAGTTTAAGCACTTTCTAAAATATGATACGGTTGATCCTCATTGTTCATGGATTACATATTTATGAATTTGCCTACTTGCAAAAACTTATTTGTAACCCCCAAGACCATATTTGAGGAACATTCAGAGTCATTCAAGAAGATGCACAGAGCTGCAGAAAGTCTGAGTCACCCAAGCCGCACGCCGCACACTCCTGACTGAGGCTGAGCAAGGCAACGCCCTGCCTTCTTGTCTCAGCTCACATACTGCAAACGAGTGTCCTTTCAGCCGTCTGTGTGGTGCCAAGTCTTTCACATTTCTCTTGTTACCTATTGGTGATTTTGCTGTTTAAAATGGCTCCTAAGCATAGTGCTGAAGTGCTGTTTGGTGTTCCTGAGCACAAAAAGGCTGTGATGTGCCTTATGGAGAAAATACATGTTTTAAATAAGTTTCATTCAAGCTGTTGCCCAGGAGTTCAATGCTAATGAACCACTCATCTATCTATCTTTATCTATCTATATAAAATAATATGTCCTTAGCAGAAACACTTAGAAGCAGGGTTACATTAATTGGCTGATGAAAACGTTGTGAGCTTGAGGGAACCTAACCATGTATTTCCCCTAGGAACAGGGCTTCAGTATGCCCTAATTCGGTGTTCACAGTGACTTTACAGAACAGGGGCACCACAAATTAATGAGGACTGACTCTAATTATTTTCAGAAATGACCTTAATACAAAACTTTCACTTCTGAGATAAAGACAGATTTTGCTTTTGAAAGGTAAGGGTGAACTCTCCACATTATTTAAAAAATATATATATATAGTAATACAATCATTTTTTTTAAAAGATAGTAAGAATGGATAAAAATTCTTTAAAAAATGACAATACCACCAGGCATGGTGGCTCACGCTTGCAACCCCAGCACTTTGGGAGGCTGAAGGGGGTGGATCACGAGGTCAAGAGATTGAGACCATTCTGGCCAACATGGTGAAACCCTGTCTCTACTAAAAATACAAAAATTAGCTGGGTATGGTGGCGTGTGCCTGTAGTCCCAGCTACTCGGGAGGCTGAGGCAGGAGAATTGTGTGAATCTGGGAAGCAGAGGTTGGAGTGAGCCAAGATGGCGCCACTGCACTCCAGCCTGGTGACAGGGTGAGACTCCATCTAAAAAAAAAAAAAAAATGACAATACCAAGTGCTACCAAGAATAAGGTGCAACTGAAACTCACATACACCACTGATGGAAATGCAAATGGCCCAGCCACTTTGGAAACAGTTGATCAGTTTCTTAGAAAACTAAACATATGTTAATATAGAACAGGAATCCTACTCCTAGGTAGGCTTACCCAAGAGAAATAAAAACAATTGTTCACACAAAAATCCAAACATAAACATTTGTAATGGCTTTAGTTAAAACTGCCAGAAACTGAAAACAACTCAATGTCCTTCAACTGGTAAACGAATAAACAAATTGTGGTACAGCTAGCCAATAAACTATCCCACCACAACAAAAAGGCATGAAGTGGCCAGGCACAGTGGCTCCCAGCACTTTGAGAGGCTGAGGCAGGCAGAGACTCTGAGGTCAGGAGTTTGATACCAGCCTGACCAACATGGAGAAACACTGTCTCTACCAAAAAATACAAAAATCAGCTGGGCGTGGTGGTACATGCCTGTAATCCCAGCTACTCAGGAGGCTAAGGCAGGAGAATCATTTGAATTCGGAAGGCAGAGGTTTCGGTGAGCCGAGATCGCACCATTGTACTCCAGCCTGGGCAACAAGAGCGAAAAC
>NW_016107387.1:4789850-4802794 GCF_001604975.1 Cebus imitator | reverse complement strand
CTGCTCTTCACCAGCAATGGAGGAAGTCCAACTGACACCTTGAAACAAAGCCTCTTTTGTGGCCTTCCTCCATAAAAGGTCCTATCTTCTCTCTTCTTCCAGTAACACAACAAATGTTTGCCAAGCATGGTCTGTGTTCTGGGCCCTGTGCTCTATACCAGGAACACAAAAATGAATAAGACAGCCTTACTTACATCATCACTTCCTTGCTTTTTTCTTTAGACAGAGTTTTGATCTTGTTGCCCAGACTGGAGTGCAATGGCACAATCGGCTCACTGCAACCTCCACTCCCAGGTTCAAGTGATTCTCCTGCCTCAGCCTCCGGAGTAGCTGGGAATTACAGGCACCTGCCACCATGCCCAGCTAATTTTTTGTATTTTTAGTACAGACGGGGTTTCATCGTGTTGGCCAGGCTGGTTTCAAACTCCTGACCTCAGGTGATCCACCCGCCTCGGCCTCCCAAAATGCTGGGATTACATCCTCACTCTAACTTAAAGCAATGGTGCCTATACAAACTGAAGCCCTCAAAGCTTCTGGATTATATTTTAAAATTCTCTCCTGTGTTTATACTGTCCCTCCTTTCCAGTGTTTATCTTGGGAATTATTCACTTTTTCCAGATCTAATCCACACCATAATCCCATTAACTGCTTCAAGCTAGACTTGGAGTGGTCAGAACTTGATTCCACATATATGTAACTCTCTGTGGAAAAAAACCAGAGTCCCAAAAGTCAATGCTATTTTGTCTCATCTTTCCATCTCACACTTCATTACTAAGTGTGTGATCTACGGCGACAGACATCTCAGTTTGAGAACTTACACAAGACATCATCTCAATGTTTAATGTAATGTTCCAAAGTAAGCACTAATTCCCTTTGGGTACCATAGTTCTAAAACTTTTTCTATATAAAATGATACCTCTGATGTAGGTATGACCCCCTGCTAGGGTTCATGGTGTCTAATGACTTATAAAAGTGAAAATATTATATACTTTGCAACCAGCAAAAGTCCTTATTCCAAGAGATGTAATTTAATTCCTGTGATCCAAACGTCCAAATTATTTTTATAATTTTATAAATGAACCCATCTCTAAGTTTTCCTTTCAATAAAAAATAAATATTGAAAGAAGAATGGAAAAATACCCAAGTTGCTGGTTTTTTCCAAAAATGATTATTTTTTAATACTTCATAAGAAACAAATGTGCAATTTAAGTGTAAGTATATGTTCATATACATAAATATACATATGTACACATACAGAGAGAGACAGACACCATGAATTCTTAGAAAGCTGAACACAAGTTTCATTGCTTAGAAATTCTGAGTTTGATATTTTGCTTCCTCTTTCTTATTTGGTTTTATTCAAGCTGCATCTCATTTATGTTTTTCTCTTAATTCAATTAAATTACCTTGATGATTTGAGTTAAAACATAGAAGCATTTATTGCAATCTCTCTTGATATAAAATGCATGAATTGTTCTATTGGAGTCAAATAATAATGTGTAACGATAAGATACATTCCAATGGCAATTCCTCCATTATGACCTGGCTGAGATATGACTCAAACTCTAGTTACTTAGTAACCAAAACTTAAACTAGTAACTTCTTTGACATTTTATTTCTGATCATGTTTTCACCCTGGACACTCCGAGTACCTGAGAGCTTCTTGGTGGAGCCCATGTCTTATCTAAAAATACCTGAAACGATTAGCTTTATCTTCCCTGCTTTTCAAACACAAGAGTGCTTATGAGAAAGAAAACTGATGTTGAGAAAGGCAGGATGAGAGAACAAATCTCTTCCATTTTTAATGAAATTAGTTACCAAAAATAGAAAAAAAAAATCTTTCCTCAACTAGAAGTTAAATATGTATTTCTATTTCTGAACAGTAGTTCTTACTCAACTATGATAGAGCCTGTGAGAAGGACTCAGTCCTCTAAAACACACTGATACTCTGAAAGGTTCAGGTAGGAGGTAGGAAGTGCCCAGCTTTGGGATGGGGCTAATTCTGATGTAGAAGAAGCCAAACGAACACATGGGGCAGATACCTTCCAGGCTGCCAGTGACTTTGGCTCTCTGTGTGACAAAGCAGAAAAAGTAGGGGTTCTCGGGTGTAGGTGGGCACCTGAAACCCTTGAAAGGTTGTCCCATGATGGGTGTTCTCAATGTATAAGCTTCTACACCGCTTTAGTTGTTGATGATTTTAAGACTAAAAATCCACTTGGGAAATCAGATAACAAAGTGCCCCAAGAGGATGGGCTTTCTTTTAGACACTTCTCATCTTTAATACACAATACAGCTAGAAAACGGTGTGGGGATCGGAAAGGTTAATTTCCGATGACTGGAAACTCACTGACCCTGGTTCACAGGGTAGGTTCATCCAGTCCTCTGTAAAACTCCAGGAAAATCAAGAAAGACCATTATGAATCAGCTCAGTTGCTACTGTGACAGTAATCTCACCATCATTATGTTTACCCCATGGAGAAAATACTATTGTTATTAACACTGGTTTATAATCTAATTGTGTGACAGATGATAAAGAACACCCACTATGTTCAGATCTGAATTAGACAGGAAGGTAGGAACGGTATAGAAACTTCAAGAGCACTTTATGCCTCCTGTCACCACTCTTTTTTTTTTTTTTGAGACATGGTCTCACTCTGTTACCCAGGCTGGAGTGCAGTGGTGCCATCTCAGCTCACTGCAGCCTCGGCCTCCAGCGTTCAAGTGATCCTCCTGCCTTAGCTTCCCGAGTAGCTGGGACCATAGACATGCACCACCACGCCTGGCTAATTTTTATATTTTTAGTAGAGGTGGGGTTTCACCATGCTGGCCAGGCTGGTCTCAAACTCCTGACCTCAGGTGATCCACCCACCTTGGCCTCCCAAAGTGCTGGGATTACACGTATGAGCCACTGTGCGCAGCTACTCAACTTTCTTATACAGATACATATTTGTTGAGTTAATAAATAAAATGTGCCATGAGTCTCTTGCTTTCCTAAGGGGATTTATGGGTAAGACTCTGTAAAAGTCTCTGGTCTGGACAGGGAACCATGGATGGTAACAGAAGAAGAGGGAAGGCAAGGCTGTGGGATGCTGCTCTCATGTGGCTTCAAACACTGGTGCAAAGGAGGGGTTTATAAGAAACTATGTCAGGCCGGGTGTGGTGGCTAACACTTGTAATCCCAGCACTTTGGGAGGCTGAGGCGGGCAGATCACCTGAGGTTGGGAGTTCGAGACCAGCCTGACCAACATGGTGAAACCCCATCTCTACTAAAAATACAAAATTAGTTGTGCATGGTGGTGCGTACCTGTAATCCCAGCTATTTGGGAGGCTGAGGCAGGAGGATTGCTTGAACCCAGGAGGCACAAGTTGCGGTGAGCTGAGATGGCACCACTGCATTCCAGCCTGGGCAGTAAGAGCGAAACTCTGCCTCAGCAAAAAAAAGAAACTATGTCACACAGTTAAAGTGGAATGACTATATCCTAAATATATTTTCTACATTATTATATATACATCATTAAATAAATTGAATATCGTATTTGATTATTTCAACCACAGCCCTAAAAGTATATATAGTAGTCCCCTCTTCTCCTCAGAGATACATCCCAAGGTCCCCAGTGGATGCCTGAAATCTCAGATAGTACCAAACCCTTTCTCAGTCTGATAACCAACAGAGCCACCAAATGCTTCGTAGGCCGGGAGCACGTAGAGCAGGAAGATGCTGGACAAAGGGATGATTCATGTCCCAGGTGGAACAGAGCAGGATAGCACAAGATTTCATCATGCTCCTCAGAACAGGACGTGATTTAAAACTTACAAATTGTTTTTCCTGCTATTTTCCACTTAATATTTTTGGACTTCAGTGGACCACGGGTAACTGAAACCGCAGAAAATGAAACTGCAGATAAGGGAGAGCTACTGTATTGGAAAAGAAACTTTTCTAGGGAGCGGGAGATGGGTCATCTCTTTGGAAAGACAAAAAAATTATCTTACACTCAGGAATATATACAGCTACATGTTTTTTGTTTGTTTGTTTGTTTGAGATGGAGTTTTGCTCTTGCTGCCCAAGCTGGAGTGCAGTGGCGTGATCTCGGCTCATTGCAGCCTCTGCCTCCCGCATTCAAGTGATTCTCCTGTCTCAGTCTCCCAAGTATCTGGGACTACAGGTGTGCGCCACCATCCCCAGCTAATTTTTGCATTTTTGTAGAGACGGGGTTTCACCATGTTGGCCAGGATGGTCTCGATTTGTTGATGTCATGATTCCCCTGCCTCAGCCTCCCACAGGGTTGGGATTACAGGATTGAGCCTCCATGCCCAGCCACAGCTATTTTATTTTTACAACAGTAGATTAAATAGTTTAATTGTAGTCCCAGCTACTTGGAAGGCTCAGGTGGGAGGATCACTTGAAGTTGCAGGAAGCCACGATGGCACCACTGCACTCCGGCCTGGGTGACAGAGAAAGACCCTCCCTCAAAAAAACAAAACAAAACAAAAAATAGTGAAGGCTTTGGAGGATACAAGGAAAGGCACAGCAAGGAAAATATTTTGGTATCTTAGTGTAGAAAACAAAAAGCACAAATGAAAATATTACAATGCAATTAAGTAATTTTTTGAAAACTGAATAAAAACAATAAGATTTTGACTATGGAATCAAGAAGAGAAGAAAAGAAAAACCTAAAATATGGACAGGAACACAGACACTTCAGCAATAGTCAATGTCCTCTGCAGACAGTACACACAATAGTATACACAAGGTGGGCTAACTCTGTAACAGTCTTCTAGCCACGAGAATCTCAAAATTATTTATAAAACTTTACAACTTGGCCAGCCATGGTGGCTCAAGTCTGTAATCCCAGCACTTTGGGAGGCTGAGGCGGGCGGATCACCTGAGGTCGGGAGTTCGAGACCAGCCTGATTGATATGGAGAAACCCCATCTCTACTAAAAATATAAAATTAGCCAGGCATGGTGGTGCATGCCTGTAATCCCAGCTACTTGGGACGCTGAGGCAGGAGAATCACTTGAACCTGGAAGGTACAGGTTGCGGTGAGCCGAGTTTGCACCATTGCTCTCTAGCCTGGGCAATAAGAGCAAAACTCCATCAAAAATAGAAAAACAAAGACACAAACTTTACAACTTACTAATATAAGGAGGAGATATGCAACCAGTAAGTCTAATTAGGATTCTGACCGTTTCTCATATGCAAAAGCATATCAACTAACCCATCTGCTGGATACAGCTCATCCTCATCTGGGATCTGGGGGTACAATTTACTCTCCCAGCACACCCTCCTCCCCTACCCCGATAGTGAAACTGTTTCACACAGGTTTCAGATCCTGGGAGGGATCCTAACTACCAAGGCTGTTAAGTTTTTAAATATGCAATCGTCAGAGAAGGCCCTCACTAGATGGGCAGGGGCTGGGCATCATGATAACAGAATTCCTATTTTCCCATGGAAATGAATTACTTTAAAAAAAAAACAAAAACAAACCCATTTGCTGGTGAAAGGGAGGAGAGAGAGGAAGTGAGGCTAAGCAAGTGTATTGGGGGGGTGGCAGATGAAGCGAGTCTTGTGGGTCTCAGGATGGTCTTTGGAACAGAAATTACAAAAACTAATTTGAAACCCAGAGGCAGTGAAGAAAAGGCATGGAAACCAAATGAAATACCATTTGATCTTTGGCCTCTCTGATCTGAAACTGGGCTGGGCCTCCAGCTGAGTTCACTGAGGCCACTGAACAGCTGTCCGGCGATAACCGCTTTCATAGTTGTCAGCAACATTTGCTTCAAGCCAGTACCAGGGTTGTTCCTACTCTGCAGACACGGAAAAAAGAGTCTATGTTTCCCTTCATTTCTTCCCCTGCCTGAGCTATCCTAAATTAGGAAATCATCTGGATTTGTAAAAATAATCACTTCTTGGCATGTTCACAGAGTCTGCTGAAATGTTATTTCAGAAAAGAGACTTTGAATGCCTGGAGGTCACCATAGGAAATGAATCTGGCAATTTGAAAGTGCACCTGCTGGAGTTCTAGGCCATCTCAGTATTCAAATAATTTACATCTTTCCAAACATCTTTTGTGTCTTTTATTTTGTTTAAAGAATGTTCTAAGTTATTACACTTAGTATGAATCAGAAAACAGCCCTGCTTCTTTAGATATGGATTCTGGGGTTGTTTTTTTTTTTTCCCCCTGCATTTTTTCACTATTCAGCAAACACTCATTTAGAGTCCGCCTTAGACATGGAACTCTGCTAAGCATGTATGCATCTTGTTAGGACAGCTTTGGCTGCAAGTAGCAGAAAATGAGACTCAAACTGGATTAAACAACACAGAAATGTGTCTGGCAAGGTAAGAAATGCAGGGGTAGCTCTAGCGTTGGCTGATGCTGAGTTTCAGCAAAGTCATCAAGTACCCATCATTCTTTCCATCTCATTACTAGTTTCCTGCCCCTGCTATAACAGATTCCCACACACCTTAAAATAATGCAAAGTTATTATCTTATAGGTCAGATGTCTGATGCGGGTCTCCTTGGGTTAAAATCAATGTGTCAGAAAGGCTGCCTTTCTTTCTTCAGGCTCCAGGAGAATCTATTTCCTTGCCTTTTCAGCTTCTAGAGGGTGTCCACACTCCCTGGCTAGTGGCCCCTTCCATTTTCTAAGCCAGCAATGACTGCACGAGTCTCTCTCACATCACACCACTCTGACACTGACTCTCTTGCTCCCTCTACCATGTTTAAGAACTCCAGTGGATACACTGGGCCCATCAGATAATCCAAAACTCTCTCTCCATCTCAAGGACATACCCCTAGTCGTATCTGTGAAGTCTCTTGCCACGTAAAGTAACACATCTTCAGGTTACAGGGACTAGGACAGGGATATCTCTAGGGGGGTTGTAATTCTGCCTATCATAATCTCTGTGCTCTTCCAGCCTCAAAGAGGGGTTTGCCCTCAGGCTGGCTCCTCTCATGATCATAAGGTACTAATTAGAGAAGTTTCAAGTGACACATCCAGACAACTTTCTAGAGGAAGAAAAAGGTGAGCCATCTCTTTCTGGCCTCTTTCTTTCTAGGGAGAAAACTTTTGCCAGAGCCCTAGAGCAGATTTTCCTTCATGTTTAATTGGCTGAGATGGATCACCTGCTCATTATCAATTCACCTTTTGACAAGGAGAATAGGTTCACTGTGACTGGCATAGGCTAAGAATTTGGGATGGATGTTGGAGGGTCAGCTACCATATTCACTATAATGCAGCAAATACCAAGAAGGGCAGAAAGTTACTACTTAACAGAATACTTATAACTAAAGGTCCAGTACTCTGTCAGACGTTTCACATGACATCTCCGTTAACCTCACATCAATCCTGAGAGGTAAGTATTAAACCCATCTTGCCAAGAAAACCAAAGCTCAAAAAAAACATACTTGAATTTTACCATGTATTCTAGTTATGGTTACCTCTGCAGGTACTACTATATATGCAGGAATAAACACGCTGGCCCTTAAGCACAGGAGAGTTGAAATCTGTTGTTTTCTACCACATTCTTCAAAAACACATGAAATAAGCTTTTAAAATAATTCAAAAGTAGTCGTGACTTTGAGAAGACCACTGCGTGGCTTGCTAGAAAATATACAAGAGGTTCTAACTTCGAGTTTGCGCTCATGCTCTTGCTCCTCAAAGAAATCCAGCATTCCCAATGCAATATAAGCATACCTCAGAGGCTGCTTGGAGGACTGACTGCTCTTCCAGATGACAATGTCATACAATGAACAAAGTTGAAGCCAAGCACCAGAGGCCTGAATTATATGAGTGTATCAGCCAGGGTCTGATCAGGTCACAGGAATCACTCCAGTTATTTTAACAGCAAGAATTTAACACAGAGAGAGCCATTAACAAGACATAAGGTTGTTAACTAGGTGAGAGGGTAAAAGCAGAACTCTAAGGTACCATGGGAGCAGAAGAGATAAAAGGAAGAGGTGAGAATTATTCAAATAAAGAGCCTGGGGGAGGGCCCCCGTGGAGGTGCTGCTCAGGTGAAGCAAGTGTCTCCAGGGTTCCCGAAGAGGCTAAGCATGTGAGTGTTGAAAACACTGTGAAGTGAATCCAGCCAGCTGCTGCCTCAGGGAAAGAACTGCTGCTGCCAGGGTGGAGTGGCATATCTTGTGTGCACAGATAGGAAGCTCACGGGAAGCAAATGGGAAGTGCACATCACTTCCTCATCTTCCAACTTTGGAGCATCCTTCTAGTACTCACTACTGGCAGAGACAAATACAGGGCCAGCTGGCAAAGCAGAAATGTGGCTTGCAGAGAGCCCTGGCTCCAGCATCACACAGGAGAGCACAGAAGGCCGTGTTTGAGGTAGAGAGACATGATTTAATAAAGGGCACAAGTAACTATCCTGTGATGCCAGCGGCAAGGTCTCCCTATTTCACAGTTGAGTTTACATCTTTGGGAATGATAAAGGAGATTAATGGGCTTCCGAGTGTATGAAAGGGTTAAAAAGAACTTTCATAGTTTGGATACGCTTCCTTAGCTTTCGGGACTGCAACTGCTCCCTCAGTCTACAATCATATCACAACATTCACCAATATTCACTCCACGTTCACGATATTCACTCTACAGTCATATCACAATATTCACTAGTAATTCTTGGATGTTACTATCATTCCCATTCCTTTCTGGGTGAAGGAAGTAGACAAGCATAGTCATATTTGTTTTTGTATTTCAAATATCTTTTTAAAAATTGCCAAATTCACAACTACTTATCTTTATCATGTAGAAAGGCAGTAAATACGTATATGGTGGTTAAAAGAACATATCTTGTCATCAGACTGGTCTGGGTTCAAATCCTGGCTTTGACACTTGGTAGCTGTGTGCCTTTGACCAAGTTACTTAACTTGCCTCAGCCTCACTTTCCCCAGCTGTTATATGGGAATGATAATAGTACTAACCTCATAAGGTAGCTGGGAAGATTAAATTAATTACCACCATAAAACTTAAGTTGGCCATCAACTGCCTTTTTTTTTTTTTTTTTTTTTTTTTCCTGTGAGTCTCAACAGCCTAGGAAAGAAAAAAATGTTTCCAATCCCTGCTTTTGGGAAAAATGTTTATAGCCTTTCCACAGTACTCTTACCTCTGTGGCAGCACTGAGCTCAATGTATAAGTTTTTAAATAATAATCTTCCCAACTAAAGTGAGAGTTCCTTACAATTAGAACTGTATATTTTTTACCACATACACAGCTCCTGAAAAAAGGTTATCTTCCTTGACAGATCCAAACAATGAACCAAAACACAAGCAGATACACAGAATCCCACAGCGGGATGGGATGGAGGCAATCCAGGAGGTCAACATGGACAGGAGTGATTCTCAGTGGAAGGTAGAATGGTGAGAGTGTGGGCATCAGAATTACCTTTTTCCAAGGGCACACACCCTCCACCTTCCACCACTCTAGATTCTGGCTCAGCTTCCATAGAAAATCATGAACACATGGATCCTTTGGGTGCTAGAGATAGAGACAGAAGCCAATATAAAGTAAAGAAGAGATAGTCTTGACTTTCCAGGAAGTGTGGATTCGCAGTAAGCCCAAAGGGTGGCTAAACTATCCAGGCTTAGCTGCAAGGAGAAAGTGTGAATTTGCACAGAGAAAGCTGGTGCCTGTGAGGAGTTAGAGCAGCGATCCCCAGCCTTTTTGGCACCAGGGACCGGTTTCATGGAAGACAATTTTTACATGGACTAGTGGGTGGGGGATTATTTCGAGATGATTCAAGCACATTACATTTATTGTGTACTTTCTTTCTATTACTATTATAACATATAATGAAATAACTTTTTTTTTTTTTTTTGAGATAGAGTCTTGGTCTGTCACCCAGGCTGGAGTGCAGTGGTGCGATCTCCACTCACTGCAACCCCTGCCTCCTGGGTTCAAGCGATCCTCTGCCTCAGCCTCCCGAGTAGCTGGGATTACAGGTGCATGCCACCACACCCAGCTAATTTTTGTATTTTTAGGAGAGACAGGGTTTCACCATCTTGGCCAGGCTGGTCTTGAACGCCTGACATTGTGATCCACCCGCCTTGGCGTCCCAAAGTGCTGGGATTACAGGCATGAGCCACCATGCCTGGCTAATGAAATAATTCTACAACTCACCATAATGTAGACTCCGTAGTAGCCCTGAGCTTGTCCTGCATCTAGATGATCCCATCTGGGGGTGATGGGAGACAGTGATAGATCATCAGGTGTTAGATTCTCATAAGGAGTGTGCAACCTAGATCCCTCGTAGGGTTCGCACATTCACAACAGGGTTCGCACTCCTATGAGAATCTAATGCTGCAGCTGATCTGACAGGAGGAAGAGCTCAGGTGGTCATGAGAGCACTGGGGAGCAGCTGTAGATACAGATGAAGCTGCAGTCAGTTGTCCCCCGCTCACTATCTGCTCTGCAACCTGGTTCCTAGCAGGCCACGTGCTGATACCGGGCCATGGCCCGGGAACTGGGGACCCCTGGGTTAGAGAATCAGGGGAATAAACACGACGGTGGCTGGTTCTACCAGACGAGACGCACAAGCACGTCTCTTGCTAAGTCACACAGAGGCCTTCACCTAGGAAAACTTGAGGCTGACAGAGAAGGCAGAAAGGAGCCCCCAGAGTCATCCAATGAAGGCAAACTCACCTTGTGGCTTTGTAAGTTTTAAGCAAACCAAGGCAGAGATCATTTGTGACTAACCTGATAAGAGAATCTCATTTCAACCCTGATTTTTTTTTCTTTCAAATATTTCCATCAGGAGAATGGGCGCAGTGGCTCATGCCTATAATCCCAGCACTTTGGGAGGCCGAGGTGGGCGGATCACCTGAGGTCAGAAGTTCGAGACCAGCCTGGCCAACATGTTGAAACCACTTCTTTACTAAAAATACAAAATTTAGCCAGTATGGTGGTCTGTGCCTATAGTTCCAGCTACTCAGGAGGCTGAGGCAAGAGAATTGCTTGAACCTGGGAGGCAGAGGTTGCAGTGACCCAAGATTGCACTACTGCACTCTGGCCTAAGCAACAGATCAAGACTGTGTCTCCAAAAAAAAAAAAAAAAAAAAGTCAAATATTTATCATAAGATTGAAATACTCTGCTTTGAGACAATTACCATATATGATCCCCACCTTCCTTAAATCTGATTCTTAAACAGCAGCAGCTGAAAGAGGCAATTATCATAAAGTGTAGTTGCTTTAGAAAAAAAGATTTTCTCAGGCACTTCTAGAAATAGAAAGGTGTGGTGAGTGACGTAAATTATGATCTGCAATTGTGATCTTTCAATTATGATGTGCAATTATCTTAGAAATGTAGCTACGATACCAGGCAAATGTTTACATCTATATCACAAATCTATTGCTAGGTATAATCCTTAAAGTCTCAAAATTAGCTCCACACCTTATACAGAGTAGGCTGAATAAATGATTGCTGAGCAACTTTACAAAATAGTACAAGAAGGGAAGAAAAGCACTGAAACAGGAGAGCCAACCATGACCACAGGTCTCTAGTGCCTACAAGGTACAACGCAGACTTCTGCAGGGCTCTATGTGCTGAAAAATCTCAAGTATTTAAAGAGTGTGTCAAAAGTGAAGAGTGTCAGAAGTAAGAAGATCATAAATGTTCAAAACAACTGCGGGGGGACTTAGATGCAGGGACTAGCTCTGAACATACAGTGTGTCCTCTGATACCAATCTTATCCTCTTTTTTTTTTGAGACGGAGTCTCACTCTATTGCCTCTATTGCCCAGGCTGGAGTGCAATGGCGTGATCTCGGCTCACTGCAACTCCCGCCCCCCGGGGTTCAAGCTATTCTCCTGCCTCAGCCTCCTGAGTAGCTGGGACTACAGGAGTGCCATCACGCCCGGCTAATTTTTGTATTTTTAGTAGAGACAGGGTTTCACCACGTTGGCTAGGCTGGTCTCGAACTCCTGACCTAAAGTGATCCGCCCGTCTTGGCCTCCCAAAGTGCTGGGATTACAGGCGTGAGCCACTGCGCCTGGCCTCATCCTCTTACCCATGACACTTCAGGTCACACCTTTGAGCTTTTTAGGTTTTAATGTATTCTCCACCATGAAGCTATTCAGAATTATCCTTCTCCCCTAAGTCATCTAATTTTCCCATCTTTCTCACCAAAAACACTTCCTCAGTAATAGGCAGAGGATTATTACTTGAAGTTCCTTTCTTTTTTAACTGAAGAAATGTCAGGCATGTTATTTTCAGAGTGATTTAAACAGCTCTAGTGTTATAACTAAACAGAAAGAACAAAGATGCTAAAATATTAATCATCCTGCCCAGCTGCCCACTGGGAGTAGCTGAAAATGGCAACATGCTGCTGTCTCTGGCTTCGTGTCTACATTACTGCCTGTGCAGCTCACAAACACTCCCTTTCCTGAACATATGGAGCAATCTCAGGAAAGAATTTGCCTCAGTGAACCCTGACTAGCCAATCAAAACCAGACGGTTCCAAGTTCAGTGACTAATATCAGGGATGAATTGTGCGTGGTGAAAAGGAAATTTTGTGTGCCGGAGAAATTTATACCCTGAGATCAGCCGTATCACAGGTGTGCACGATCACCTGGAGAGACTGAACTTTAGAAAAGGCGAGTTCAAACATTTCTTCAAGCAGCACGCCTGTCATCACACAGTATGAAAAACTGAACAGCGCTATGCGATATCTGATCACTCTAACAACAACAACAACAATAGCTGCCTTTAGGGAGGATTTTCGGGACTGAAGCTGGGGCAGCCACTGCACTGAGCCCTGCACATAGGTGATCCCATTTAGTTTAATCCTCACAAACCAGAAGGTAGGTACAATCATCTCTGGTCTACATACAAGGAATGAGGTTTGGGAAGGTAAAGTGAATTGCTCTGGCTTGCACACCAAGAAAACGAAGTTAGTGGGTATCTAATTGCAAAGTCCTTGCTTTTTTTTTTTTTTTT